>NW_025536226.1:0-65290 GCF_020615455.1 Coregonus clupeaformis
ATATTTTGGGTATTCCATGTTATTTCATTATATTCTGCCTGCTCCATGTTATTTCTGTCATGAGCCCTCTCACTCCACCGGGTTACCACCTTAATTTGTTTCCACTATCTTCCACTCTGCTCACCTCCCTCTCTACTCAGCCTAACTAGCTCCACCTGTCCCTGCTCTGCTCGGCTCTAATTACTCTGCCAGCTGCGCTGCATTACCCACTAACCTCTCCCAGTATTTAAGGCCCTGTCTTTCAGCTCTCCGGTGTCAGATCGTCTGCAAAGCTCACACCCGGAACCTGTTTGCTCGCGCTTCTGGCTCACCCTGGTTTTGTGACCCCGGACCTGCCTGTTTTTTGGATACTCTTCTGCCTCAGGAGATCCAGACCTGCTTCTGCCATTACACTCCTGACTACTCTTCAATCCCGGTAACTCTGACCAGCCTTCTGCCTTGCTACTACGTATTTTGGATTTCCCTTGAACTGTACTGCTGCCTGGTTTCATTCCGCCCTGTTGTGTCTGTGTCTCCCCCCAGGACTTCTGGACCACCACCACCGGCTTCATAGGACGCATCGCTGCCACTGGGGGCACAGACCCCAGCGCATTGGACGGGATCCCTGTTACCCTGGAGCCTTCATTCACTCCCTACTTCCCTTTTCCCTTAAGTTTAATTAAACTTTCTCGGTGTGACGCAATTGTGGTCCTCTGGTCGTCTGTCTGAATCGTGACAGTACGGTCTGACCATTATGGACTCAACGCACACTTTCCCCCGACATGGAAACCGATGAGCATGAGCAGCAGTTCCAGCAGCAGCAACAACAACTTCGCCATGATCATTCAACTCCTCACCAACCTTACCCCAGCCAGTCTGCCCACCAGCCCAGCCCCGAGTTACCTGCCCCGGTCATTGCAGCCGCTGCTCGGAACCCAAGATTGGAAACCCCCGAGCGGTTCAACGGCGATTCAACCCAGGTCCGCCATTCCTGACTAGCTGCCGACTTCAGTTCTCCTTTGCAGCCAAGGACCTTCGCCACGGAGGGGGCTAAAGTTGGGTATGCCATCACTCACCTGACGGGGCCGAGCTCGACTCTGGGAACAGCAGAGTTCGAACGCCAAACCCCCGCATGTGCAACCTTCGACCTGTTTGCTGAGGAGATGCTGAAGGTGTTTGACCTGGATTCACCCACCGCAGAGGCGTCTAGTGAACTGTTCAGTGATCGACTAAGGCAGACGACAGTCGCAGACCATTCCATCGACTTCCGAACCCTGGCTAGACGGTTCTTGGAACACACCATCGTTCGTGGGACGCGTTCTTCCATAGTTTGGCTGACTATATCAAGGACGAGTTGGTCTCCCATGAACTGCCTTCCACTCTTGATGAAGCCATCGCACTGACTGTCAGGATCGACAGAAGGATACAGACCCGTCGTCGTGAGAGGGGCGCCAGGTCCACCTACTACCCGGCATTCGGAGAGATCCGACTGGGCTCCTGTCATCTACTGCCACTCACCCAGGTCAGCTTGATCAGTCTGAGCCTATGGAGATTGGGCGAGCCTCCCTCACTCCTGCAGAGCGCCAGCGCCGCTCACCTCAAACCTCTGCCTCTATTGTGGAGGTGATGGACATCGTGTGGTAACCTGCCCTTTAAAGGGCCGAAGCTCACCGGGCGTAGGGGAGTCCGGTTGAGTTCAATGACCATCCAGTCCTCCGACCGCAAACCCCTGCTGCAAGTTCACCTCCGCCTCTCTGACTCAACTCACACCCTGGCTGCTCTGGTGGATTCTGGCGCCGAAGCCAACATAATGGACATCAAGCTGGCACGCCAACTGGGACTGGAGAACCTCCGTTTGACACCTCCTATTCCTGCCCGGGCACTGGACGGACACTTACTCGGATCGGTCACTCATGTCACGGCCCCGGTCTCGATGGGTCTGTCCGGAAACCATCAAGAAACTATCCAGTTTCACCTGCTCCCCTCTCCAGGCCAACCCTCATCCTGGGTTACCCATGGCTCCCGCCCTGCACAACCCTCAGCTCGACTGGGTGACCGGGGTGATCAGGGAGTGGGGGGAGAGGACTGCCACCGAACCTGCCTGCTTGCTGCCGCACTACCCCCTCGGCCAGTACCTACTAACTCCGCTCCTGACCTCTCCAATGTCCCAGAATGCTACCATGGTCTCAGAGAGGTGTTTAACAAAGCAAGAGCCACATCTCTGCCCCCCTCACCGACCGTACGACTGTGCCATCGACCTCCTCCCTGGAACAGCTCCTCCAAGGGGTCGTCTTTATTCGTTGTCTGCTCCTGAAAGAAAGTCCATGGAGGACTACATCAATGGCTCTCTGTCCGCAGGATTAATCCGTTCATCTTCATCTCCTGCTGGTGCTGGCTTCTTCTTTGTGGGGGAAGAAGGACGGATCTCTTCGCCCCTGCATCGACTACAGGGGACTCAACGACATCACAGTGAAAAACCGTTACCCTCTGCCTCTGCTCACCTCTGCTTTTGAGTTGCTCCAGGGAGCCACTGTTTTTACCAAGTTGGATCTCAGAAACAGCTTACCACCTAGTGCGGATCCGGGAGGGAGATGAATGGAAAACCGCATTCAATACACCAACAGGCCACTACGAGTATCTGGTTATGCCTTTTGGCCTCACCAATGCTCCTGCTGTGTTCCAGGCTCTAGTGAATGATGTACTGCGGGACATGTTAAACAAGTTTGTCTTCGTTTACCTGGATGACATCTTAATTTACTCCAGAAACCTGTCTGAACACACCCGCCATGTCCAGCAAGTCCTTCATCGTCTTCTGGAGAATTCCTCTACGCCAAGGCAGAGAAATGTGAGTTTCACGCCAAGACAGTGGCCTTCCTGGGGTACATAGTGGCAGAAGGAAGTATCCAAATGGATCCTGCCAAAGTATCAGCAGTCACTTCATGGCCAGTTCCGGAGAACAGAAAGAAGCTGCAACAGTTTCTGGGGTTTGCTAACTTCTATAGGAAGTTTATCCGAACTACAGTACCGTTGCTGCCCTCTCACTGCTCTAACCAGCACCAAGCAACCCTTCACCTGGACCCCAGCAGCCGACAAAGCCTTCAGTACCCTCAAGGTGAGGTTCACTCCGCTCCCATCCTCCAGATGCCTGATGTGGACCGGCAATTCATTGTGGAGGTGGACGCCTCGGATGTGGGAGTTGGTGCTGTGATTTCTCAGTGGGCTGCGGAGGATAGGAAGCTCCATCCCTGTGCCTTTTTCTCACGTCGGTTGTCCCCCTCTGAGTGCAATTACGACATAGGGAACCGTGAGCTGCTGGCTGTGAAGCTTGCCTTGGAGGAGTGGGCGTCACTGGCTGGAGGGGTCCACCATTCCATTTCTCGTTGGACCGATCATAAGAACTTGGAGTACATCCGCACGGCCAAACGGTTGAACTCCAGGCAGTCCCGCTGGGCCCTGTTCTTCACCAGGTTTAATTTCACTCTGTCATACCGGCCTGGATCACGCAACACCAAGCCAGACGCCCTCTCCCGTCCAATTCCAGAAGGATGACACCCCCTCCAAGGACCCTGTGTCGATTCTGCCAAGTCCCTGCATCGTTGCAGCTCTGACCTGGGCTGTTGAGGAACAGGTGCTGGAGGCTCTCCGTAACCAGCCAGGTCCCAGCACTTGCCCAGCTGACGCCTTTTTGTCCCCGAAGACCTGAGGTCCCAGGTCATTCAGTGGGGACATGACTCCCGCCTAGCTTGTCACCCTGGCTCCACCCGCACTTACAACCTGCTCGCCCAGAGGTTCTGGTGGCCCTCTCTGAGGAGGGATGTACGGGAATTCGTCCAAGCCTGCCCCATCTGCAACCAACACAAGTCGTCCTGCCAGCCCCCCAGCCGGATTGCTGCAGCCCCTGCCTGTGCCCAGACGTCCCTGGTCTCACATCGCCCTTGACTTTGTCACGGGGCTGCCCCCTTCAAGTGGCATGACCGTCATTCTCACCATCGTTGACCGTTTCAGCAAGATGGCACACTTCATTCCCCTCCCCAAGCTCCCAACCGCCAAGGAGACCGCCCAGGTGGTCCTGGAACACGCTCTTCCGGATCCACGGACTGCCAAGGGATGTTGTTTCTGACCGTGGTCCACAATTCTCCTCCGCTTTTTGGAAGGAGTTCTGTCACCTGCTGGGAGCCACAGTCAGTCTGACTTCGGATTCCATCCCCAATCCAATGGGCAGTCAGAGCGGGCTAATCAGGAGCTCGAGAAGGCACTGCGATGCATGACTTCACGCAACCCCCACTCCTGGTCGCAGCAATTGACATGGGTGGAGTACGCACACAATTCTCTGACCTGCTCTGCCATCGGTATGTCCCCTTTCCAATGTGTTTATGGATACCAGCCTCCTCTATTTGCCAGCCAGGAGGAGGAGGTTACTTGCCCATCTGCACTTGCTTTTGCCCGTCGATGTCGCCGCACCTGGTCACAAGCCCGAGCCACACTCCTCAGGTCCGTTGCCAGCTACACTACCGGGGCCAACCGTCGGAGAATTCCTGCTCCCACCTACCATGTTGGTCAAAGGGTGTGGTTGTCATCGAAGAACCTGCCACTCAGGGTGGAGTCGCAGAAGCTGGCACCTCGGTTCATTGGCCCATTCCCTATCATAAGAGTGATTAGCCCAACTGCTGTCCGGCTCCAACTGCCTAATTCCCTGAGGGTGCACCCCACTTTCCATGTGTCTAAGATTAAGCCCATCCATGAGAGTCCGCTGGTTCCTGCTGCGCCTGGTCCTCCTCCTCCACGGCTCGTCGATGGTGGTCTGGTTTACACCGTCCGCCGCCTGCTTCGGTCCAGACGGAGGGTAGGGGTCTCCAGTACCTCATTGACTGGGAGGGCTATGGACCTGAGGAAAGGACCTGGGTGCCAGCTAGTCGGATTGTGGATAGGACTCTCATCACCGCTTTCCACCAACGGCATCCTGATCAACCTGCAATCCGTAGGGGCCGCCCCAGAGGGGTCCCTAACCGTCCGGCCCGCTCGGCTTCCTGTCCTGTGCCTGATCCTGTCTCGGGACCTGTCCCATCTCCCGACCACGGCCCTCCGGCTTCCTCCGAGGATGAGGACGTTCACTGGGACCGTTCGGAGGAGTTCTAGCCCTCCCTCCGGCTCCCTCCTCCCGCCCGGCGTGGTGTTGCTCTTGGGACTTCTGGGGCCGTCCCTTGGGGGGGTTCTGTCATGAGCCCTCTCACTCCACCGGGTTACCACCTTAATTTGTTTCCACTATCTTCCACTCTGCTCACCTCCCTCTCTCTACTCAGCCTAACTAGCTCCACCTGTCCCTGCTCTGCTCGGCTCTAATTACTCTGCCAGCTGCGCTTGCATTACCCACTAACCTCTCCCAGTATTTAGGGCCCTGTCTTTCAGCTCTCCGGTGTCAGATCGTCTGCAAAGCTCACACCCGGAACCTGTTTGCTCGCGCTTCTGGCTCACCCTGGTTTTGTGACCCCGGACCTGCCTGTTTTTTGGATACTCTTCTGCCTCAGGAGATCCAGACCTGCTTCTGCCATTACGACTCCTGACTACTCTTCAATCCCGGTAACTCTGACCAGCCTTCTGCCTTGCTACTACGTATTTTGGATTTCCCTTGAACTGTACTGCTGCCTGGTTTCATTCCGCCCTGTTGTGTCTGTGTCTCCCCCCAGGACTTCTGGACCACCCACCACCGGCTTCATAGGACGCATCGCTGCCACTGGGGGGGCACAGACCCAGCGCATTGGACGGGATCCCTGTTACCCCTGGAGCCTTCATTCACTCCCTACTTCCCTTTTCCCTTAAGTTTAATAAACTTTCTGGTGTGACGCAATTGTGGTCCTCTGGTCGTCTGTCTGAATCGTGACAATTTCAGTATATTCTGCTTCCTCCATGTTATTTCAGTATATTTAGCCAGCTCCATGTTATTTCAGTATTTTTTGCCTGCTCCATGTTATTTCAGTACATTTTGTGTGCTCCGTGTTATTTCAGTATATTTTGGGTGCTCCATGTTATTTCAGTATATTCTGCCTTCTCCATGTTTTTTCAGGATATTTTGGGTGCTCCATGTTATTTCAGTATATTCTCCCTACTCCATGTTTTTTCAGGATATTTTGGGTGCTCCATGTTATTTCAGTATATTTTGCCTGCCCCTTGTTATTTCAGTATATTCTGCCTTCTCCATGTTATTTCAGTATATTCTGCTTCCTCCATGTTATTTCAGTATATTTTGCCTGCTCCATGTTATTTCAGTATATTTTGTGTGCTCCGTGTTATTTCAGTATATTTTGGGTGCTCCATGTTATTTCAGTATATTCTGCCTGCTCCATGTTATTTCAGTATATTTTGGTTATTTCAGTATATTCAGCCTGCTCCATGTTATTTCAGTATATTTTGGTGCTCCATGTTATTTCAGTATATTTTGGGTGCTCCATGTTATTTCAGTATATTCTGCCTGCTCCATGTTATTTCAGTATATTCCGCCTAATCCATGTTATTTCAGTATATTTTGGTACTCCGTGGTATTTCAGTATATTCTCCCCGCTCCATGTTATTTCAGTATATGTTGCCTGCTCCATGTCATTTCAGTATATTTTGGGTGCTCCATGTTTTTTCAGTATATTTTGCCTGCTCCATGTTATTTCAGTGTTTGTTGCCTGCTCCATGATATTTCAGTATATGTTGCCTGCTCCATGTTATTTCAGTATATGTTGCCAGCTCCATGTAATTTCAGCATATGTTGCCTGCTCCATGTTATTTCAGTATATGTTACATGCTCCATATTATTTCAGTATATTTTGCCTGCCCCATGTTATTTCAGTATATTCTGCCTTCTCCATGTTATTTCATTATATTCTGCCTCCTCCATGTTATTTCAGTATATTCTGCCTGCTCCATGTTATTTCAGTGTATTTTGGGTGCTCCATGTTATTTGAGTATATGTTGCCTGCCCCATGTTATTTCAGTATATTCTGCCCGCTCCATGTTATTTCAGTATAGTTTGGGTGCTCCATCTTATTTGAGTATATTTTTTCAGGATATTTTGGGTGCTCCATGTTATGTCAGTATATTTTGGGTGCTCCATGTTATTTCAGTATATTCTGTCTGCTCCATGTTATTTCAGTATATTCTGCCTAATCAATGTTATTTCAGTATATTTTGGGTGCTCCATGTTATTTCAGTGTATGTTGCCAGCTCCATGTTATTTCAGTATATGTTGCCTGCTCCATGTTATTTCAGTATATGTTGCCAGCTCCATGTAATTTCAGCATATGTTGCCTGCTCCATGTTATTTCAGTATATGTTACATGCTCCATATTATTTCAGTATATGTTGCCTGCCCCATGTTATTTCAGTATATTCTGCCTTCTCCATGTTATTTCAGTATTTGTTGCCTCCTCCATGTTATTTCAGTATATTTAGCCAGCTCCATGTTATTTCAGTATTTATTGCCTGCTCCATGTTATTTCTGTATATTTTGTGTGCTCCATGTTATTTCAGCATATGTTGCCTGCTCCATGTTATTTCAGTATATGTTACATGCTCCATATTATTTCAGTATATTTTGCCTGCCCCATGTTATTTCAGTATATTCTGCCTTCTCCATGTTATTTCATTATATTCTGCCTCCTCCATGTTATTTCAGTATATTCTGCCTGCTCCATGTTATTTCAGTGTATTTTGGGTGCTCCATGTTATTTGAGTATATGTTGCCTGCCCCATGTTATTTCAGTATATTCTGCCCGCTCCATGTTATTTCAGTATAGTTTGGGTGCTCCATCTTATTTGAGTATATTTTTTCAGGATATTTTGGGTGCTCCATGTTATGTCAGTATATTTTGGGTGCTCCATGTTATTTCAGTATATTCTGTCTGCTCCATGTTATTTCAGTATATTCTGCCTAATCAATGTTATTTCAGTATATTTTGGGTGCTCCATGTTATTTCAGTGTATGTTGCCAGCTCCATGTTATTTCAGTATATGTTGCCTGCTCCATGTTATTTCAGTATATGTTGCCAGCTCCATGTAATTTCAGCATATGTTGCCTGCTCCATGTTATTTCAGTATATGTTACATGCTCCATATTATTTCAGTATATGTTGCCTGCCCCATGTTATTTCAGTATATTCTGCCTTCTCCATGTTATTTCAGTATTTGTTGCCTCCTCCATGTTATTTCTGTATATTTTGTGTGCTCCATGTTATTTCAGTATATTTTGGGTGCTCCATGTTATTTCAGTATATTCTGCCTGCTCCATGTTATTTCAGTATATTTTGGGTGCTCCATGTTATTTGAGTATATTTTGGGTGCTCCGTGTTATTTCAGTATATTCTGCCTGCTCCATGTTATTTCTGTATATTTTGGGTGCTCCATGTTATTTGAGTATATTTTGGGTGCTCCGTGTTATTTCAGTATATTCTGCCTGCTCCATGTTATTTCAGTGTATTTTGGGTGCTCCATGTTATTTGAGTAAATGTTGCCTGCCCAATGTTATTTCAGTATATTCTGCCTTATCCATGTTATTTCAGTATATTATGGGTGCTCCATGTTATGTCAGTATATTTTGGGTGATCCATGTTATTACATTTACATTTACATTTGAGTATATTCTCCCTACTCCATGTTTTTCAGGATATTTTGGGTGCTCCATGTTATGTCAGTATATTTTGGGTGTTCCATGTTATTTCATTATATTCTGCCTGCTCCATGTTATTTCAGTAAATTCTGCTTCCTCCATGTTATTTCAGTATATTTAGCCAGCTCCATGTTATTTCAGTATTTTTGCCTGCTCCATGTTATTTCAGTACATTTTGTGTGCTCCGTGTTATTTCAGTATATTTTGGGTGCTCCATGTTATTTCAGTATATTCTGCCTTCTCCATGTTTTCAGGATATTTTGGGTGCTCCATGTTATTTCAGTATATTCTCCCTACTCCATGTTTTTTCAGGATATTTTGGGTGCTCCATGTTATTTCAGTATATTTTGCCTGCCCCTTGTTATTTCAGTATATTCTGCCTTCTCCATGTTATTTCAGTATATTCTGCTTCCTCCATGTTATTTCAGTATATTTTGCCTGCTCCATGTTATTTCAGTATATTTTGTGTGCTCCGTGTTATTTCAGTATATTTTGGGTGCTCCATGTTATTTCAGTATATTCTGCCTGCTCCATGTTATTTCAGTATATTTTGGGTGCTCCATGTTATTTCAGTATATTCTGCCTGCTCCATGTTATTTCAGTATATTTCGGTGCTCCATGTTATTTCAGTATATTTTGGGTGCTCCATGTTATTTCAGTATATTCTGCCTGCTCCATGTTATTTCAGTATATTCCGCCTAATCCATGTTATTTCAGTATATTTTGGTACTCCGTGGTATTTCAGTATATTCTCCCGCTCCATGTTATTTCAGTATATGTTACCTGCTCCATGTTATTTCAGTATATTTTGGGTGCTCCATGTTTTTTCAGTATATTTTGCCTGCTCCATGTTATTTCAGTGTTTGTTGCCTGCTCCATGATATTTCAGTATATGTTGCCTGCTCCATGTTATTTCAGTATATGTTGCCAGCTCCATGTAATTTCAGCATATGTTGCCTGCTCCATGTTATTTCAGTATATGTTACATGCTCCATATTATTTCAGTATATTTTGCCTGCCCCATGTTATTTCAGTATATTTTGCCTTCTCCATGTTATTTCAGTATATTCTGCCTCCTCCATGTTATTTCAGTATATTCTGCCTGCTCCATGTTATTTCAGTGTATTTTGGGTGCTCCATGTTATTTGAGTATATGTTGCCTGCCCCATGTTATTTCAGTATATTCTGCCCGCTCCATGTTATTTCAGTATAGTTTGGGTGCTCCATCTTATTTGAGTATATTCTGCCTACTCCATGTTTTTTCAGGATATTTTGGGTGCTCCATGTTATGTCAGTATATTTTGGGTGCTCCATGTTATTTCAGTATATTCTGTCTGCTCCATGTTATTTCAGTATATTCTGCCTAATCAATGTTATTTCAGTATATTTTGGGTGCTCCATGTTATTTCAGTGTATGTTGCCAGCTCCATGTTATTTCAGTATATGTTGCCTGCTCCATGTTATTTCAGTATATGTTGCCAGCTCCATGTAATTTCAGCATATGTTGCCTGCTCCATGTTATTTCAGTATATGTTACATGCTCCATATTATTTCAGTATATGTTGCCTGCCCCATGTTATTTCAGTATATTCTGCCTTCTCCATGTTATTTCAGTATTTGTTGCCTCCTCCATGTTATTTCAGTATATTTAGCCAGCTCCATGTTATTTCAGTATTTATTGCCTGCTCCATGTTATTTCTGTATATTTTGTGTGCTCCATGTTATTTCAGTATATTTTGGGTGCTCCATGTTATTTCAGTATATTCTGCCTGCTCCATGTTATTTCAGTATATTTTGGGTGCTCCATGTTATTTGAGTATATTTTGGGTGCTCCGTGTTATTTCAGTATATTCTGCCTGCTCCATGTTATTTCTGTATATTTTGGGTGCTCCATGTTATTTGAGTATATTTTGGGTGCTCCGTGTTATTTCAGTATATTCTGCCTGCTCCATGTTATTTCAGTGTATTTTGGGTGCTCCATGTTATTTGAGTAAATGTTGCCTGCCCAATGTTATTTCAGTATATTCTGTCTTATCCATGTTATTTCAGTATATTATGGGTGCTCCATGTTATGTCAGTATATTTTGGGTGATCCATGTTAATTACATTTACATTTACATTTGAGTATATTCTCCCTACTCCATGTTTTTTCAGGATATTTTGGGTGCTCCATGTTATGTCAGTATATTTTGGGTATTCCATGTTATTTCATTATATTCTGCCTGCTCCATGTTATTTCAGTATATTCTGCTTCCTCCATGTTATTTCAGTATATTTAGCCAGCTCCATGTTATTTCAGTATTTTTTGCCTGCTCCATGTTATTTCAGTACATTTTGTGTGCTCCGTGTTATTTCAGTATATTTTGGGTGCTCCATGTTATTTCAGTATATTCTGCCTTCTCCATGTTTTTTCAGGATATTTTGGGTGCTCCATGTTATTTCAGTATATTCTCCCTACTCCATGTTTTTTCAGGATATTTTGGGTGCCCCTTGTTATTTCAGTATATTCTGCCTTCTCCATGTTATTTCAGTATATTCTGCTTCCTCCATGTTATTTCAGTATATTTTGCCTGCTCCATGTTATTTCAGTATATTTTGTGTGCTCCGTGTTATTTCAGTATATTTTGGGTGCTCCATGTTATTTCAGTATATTCTGCCTGCTCCATGTTATTTCAGTATATTTTGGGTGCTCCATGTTATTTCAGTATATTCTGCCTGCTCCATGTTATTTCAGTATATTTCGGGTGCTCCATGTTATTTCAGTATATTTTGGGTGCTCCATGTTATTTCAGTATATTCTGCCTGCTCCATGTTATTTCAGTATATTCCGCCTAATCCATGTTATTTCAGTATATTTTGGTACTCCGTGGTATTTCAGTATATTCTCCCCGCTCCATGTTATTTCAGTATATGTTACCTGCTCCATGTCATTTCAGTATATTTTGGGTGCTCCATGTTTTTTCAGTATATTTTGCCTGCTCCATGTTATTTCAGTGTTTGTTGCCTGCTCCATGATATTTCAGTATATGTTGCCTGCTCCATGTTATTTCAGTATATGTTGCCAGCTCCATGTAATTTCAGCATATGTTGCCTGCTCCATGTTATTTCAGTATATGTTACATGCTCCATATTATTTCAGTATATTTTGCCTGCCCCATGTTATTTCAGTATATTCTGCCTTCTCCATGTTATTTCATTATATTCTGCCTCCTCCATGTTATTTCAGTATATTCTGCCTGCTCCATGTTATTTCAGTGTATTTTGGGTGCTCCATGTTATTTGAGTATATGTTGCCTGCCCCATGTTATTTCAGTATATTCTGCCTTCTCCATGTTATGTCAGTATATTTTGGGTGCTCCATGTTATTTGAGTATATTCTCCCTACTCCATGTTTTTTCAGGATATTTTGGGGACTCCATGTTATGTCAGTATATTTTGGGTGCTCCATGTTATTTCAGTATATTCTGCCTGCTCCATGTTATTTCAGTATATACTGCCTAATCAATGTTATTTCAGTATATTTTGCATGCCCCATGTTATTTCAGTATATTCTGCCTTCTCCATGTTATTTCAGTATATTCTGCCTCTTCCATGTTATTTCAGTATATTTAGCCAGCTCCATGTTATTTCAGTATTTTTTGCCTGCTCCATGTTATTTCAGTATATTTTGTGTGCTCCATGTTATTTCAGTATATTTTTGGTGCTCCATGTTATTTCAGTATATTCAGCCTGCTCCATGTTATTTCAGTATATTTTGCCTGCTCCATTTTATTTCAGTATATTTTGCCTGCTCCATGTTATTTCAGTATATTTTTTTGCCAGCTCCATGTTATTTCAGTAAATTATCTCCCTGCTCCAATTTATGTCAGTATATTTTGTGTGCTCCATGTTATTTCAGTATATGTTGCCAGCTCCATGTTATTTCAGTATATGTTGCCTGCTCCATGTTATTTCAGTATATGTTGCCTGCTCCATGTTATTTCAGTATATGTTTCCTGCTCCATGTTATTTCAGTATATGTTGTCTGCTCCATGTTGTTTCAGTATATGTTGTCTGCTCCATGTTGTTTCAGTATATTCTGCCTACTCCATGTTATTTCAGTATATTTTGGGTGCTCCATGTTATTTCAGTATGTGTTGCCAGATCCATGTTATTTCAGTATATGTTGCCAGCTCCATGTTATTTCAGTATATTCTGCTTTCTCCATGTTATTTCAGTATTTTATGGGTGATCCATGTTATTTCAGTATATGTTGCCATCTCCATGTTATTTCAGTATATTCTGCCTGCTCCATGTTATTTCTGTATATTTTGGGTGCTCCATGTTATTTCAGTATATGTTGCCAGCTCCATTTTATTTCAGTATATGTTGCCTGCTCCATGTTATTTCAGTATATGTTGCCCGCTCCATGTTATTTCAGTATATGTTGCCAGCTCCATGTTATTTCAGTATATGTTGCCAGCTCCATGTTATTTCAGTATAAGTTTCCTGCTCCATGTATTTCAGTATATTCTCCCTGCTCCATGTTATTTCAGTATATGTTGCCTGCTCCATGTTGTTTCAGTATATTCTGCCTACTCCATGTTATTTCAGTATATTTTGGGTGCTCCATGTTATTTCAGTATATGTTGCCAGCTCCATTTTATTTCAGTATATGTTGCCAGCTCCATGTTATTTCAGTATATTCTGCCTGCTCCATGTTATTTCTGTATATTTTGGGTGCTCCATGTTATTTCAGTATATGTTGCCAGCTCCATTTTATTTCAGTATATGTTGCCTGTTCCATGTTATTTCAGTATATGTTGCCCGCTCCATGTTATTTCAGTATATGTTGCCAGCTCCATGTTCTTTCAGTATTTGTTGCCTTCTCCATGTTACTTCAGTATATTCTGCCTGCTCCATGTTATTTCAGTATATTTTGGGTGCTCCATGTTATTTCAGTGTATGTTGCCAGCTCAATGTTATTTCAGTATATGTTGCCAGCTCCATGTTATTTCAGTATATGTTGCCTGCTCCATGTTATTTCAGTATATGTTCCCTGCTCCATTTTATTTCAGTAAATTATCTCCCTGCTCCATGTTATTTCAGTATATGTTGCCAGCTCCATGTTATTTCAGTATATGTTGCCTGCTCCATGTTATTTCAGTATATGTTGCCTGCTCCATGTTATTTCAGTATATGTTGCCTGCTCCATGTTATTTCAGTATTTGTTGCCTGCTCCATGTTATTTCAGTATATGTTGCCTGCTCCATGTTATTTCAGTATTTGTTGCCTGCTCCATGTTATTTCAGTATATGTTGCCTGCTCCAAGTTATTTCAGTATATGTTGCCAGCTCCATGTCATTTCAGCATATGTTGCCTGCTCCATGTTATTTCAGTATATGTTGCCTGCTCCATATTATTTCAGTATATGTTGCCAGCTCCATGTTATTTTTGTATATTTTGCCTAATCCATGTTATTTGAGAATATTTTGGGTGCTCCATGTTATTTCAGTATATTTTACCTTCTCCATGTTATTTCAGTATATTTCACCTGCTCCAGGTTATTTCAGTATATTCTGCCTTCTCCATATTATTTCAGTATATTCTGCCCGGCTCCATGTTATTTCAGTATAGTTTGGGTGCTCCATCTTATTTGAGTATATTTTTTCAGGATATTTTGGGTGCTCCATGTTATGTCAGTATATTTTGGGTGCTCCATGTTATTTCAGTATATTCTGTCTGCTCCATGTTATTTCAGTATATTCTGCCTAATCAATGTTATTTCAGTATTTGCCCATGACTGTAAGTGCTGATAGCTGCTAATGGCATATTATTATTATTATTATATTTTGGGTGCTCCATGTTATTTCAGTGTATGTTGCCAGCTCCATGTTATTTCAGTATATGTTGCCTGCTCCATGTTATTTCAGTATATGTTGCCTACTCCATGTTATTTCAGTATATTCTGCCTGCTCCATGTTATTTCAGTATATGTTGCCAGCTCCATGTAATTTCAGCATATGTTGCCTGCTCCATGTTATTTCAGTATATTTTGGGTGCTCCATGTTATTTCAGTATATTCTGCTTGCTCCATGTTATTTCATTATATTTTTGCCAGCTCCATGTTATTTCAGTAAATTATCTCCCTGCTCCATGTTATGTCAGTATATTTTGTGTGCTCCATGTTATTTCAGTATATTCAGCCTGCTCCATGATATTCAGTATATTTTGGGTGCTCCATGTTATTTCAGTATATTTTGCCTGCTCCATGTTTTTTCAGTATATTCTGCCTGCTCCATGTTATTTCAGTATATTCTGCCTGCTCCATGTTATTTCAGTACATGTTGCCAGCTCCATGTTATTTCAGTATATTCTCCCTGCTCCATGTTATTTCAGTATATGTTGCCAGCTCCATGTTATTTCAGTATATGTTGCCTGCTCCATGTTATTTCAGTATATGTTGCCAGCTCCATGTTATTTCAGTATATGTTTCCTGTCCATGTATTTCAGTATATTCTCCCTGCTCCATGTTATTTCAGTATATGTTGCCTGCTCCATGTTGTTTCAGTATATTCTGCCTACTCCATGTTATTTCAGTATATTTTGGGTGCTCCATGTTATTTCAGTATATGTTGCCAGATCCATGTTATTTCAGTATATGTTGCCAGCTCCATGTTATTTCAGTATATTCTGCTTTCTCCATGTTATTTCAGTATTTTATGGGTGATCCATGTTATTTCAGTATATGTTGCCATCTCCATGTTATTTCAGTATATTCTGCCTGCTCCATGTTATTTCTGTATATTTTGGGTGCTCCATGTTATTTCAGTATATGTTGCCAGCTCCATTTTATTTCAGTATATGTTGCCTGTTCCATGTTATTTCAGTATATGTTGCCCGCTCCATGTTATTTCAGTATATGTTGCCTGCTCCATGTTATTTCAGTATATGTTGCCAGCTCCATGTTATTTCAGTATATGTTTCCTGCTCCATGTATTTCAGTATATTCTCCCTGCTCCATGTTATTTCAGTATATGTTGCCTGCTCCATGTTGTTTCAGTATATTCTGCCTACTCCATGTTATTTCAGTATATTTTGGGTGCTCCATGTTATTTCAGTATATGTTGCCAGATCCATTTTATTTCAGTATATGTTGCCAGCTCCATGTTATTTCAGTATATTCTGCTTTCTCCATGTTATTTCAGTATTTTATGGGTGATCCATGTTATTTCAGTATATGTTGCCATCTCCATGTTATTTCAGTATATTCTGCCTGCTCCATGTTATTTCTGTATATTTTGGGTGCTCCATGTTATTTCAGTATATGTTGCCAGCTCCATGTTATTTCAGTATATGTTGCCTGCTCCATGTTATTTCAGTATATGTTGCCCGCTCCATGTTATTTCAGTATATGTTGCCAGCTCCATGTTCTTTCAGTATTTGTTGCCTTCTCCATGTTACTTCAGTATATTCTGCCTGCTCCATGTTATTTCAGTATATTTTGGGTGCTCCATGTTATTTCAGTGTATGTTGCCAGCTCAATGTTATTTAAGTATATGTTGCCAGCTCCATGTTATTTCAGTATATGTTGCCTGCTCCATGTTATTTCAGTATATGTTCCCTGCTCCATTTTATTTCAGTAAATTATCTCCCTGCTCCATGTTATTTCAGTATATGTTGCCAGCTCCATGTTATTTCAGTATATGTTGCCTGCTCCATGTTATTTCAGTATTTGTTGCCTGCTCCATGTTATTTCAGTATATGTTGCCTGCTCCATGTTATTTCAGTATATGTTGCCTGCTCCATGTTATTTCAGTATATGTTGCCTGCTCCATGTTATTTCAGTATATGTTGCCAGCTCCATGTTATTTCAGTATATGTTGCCTGCTCCATGTTATTTCAGTATATGTTCCCTGCTCCATTTTATTTCAGTAAATTATATCCCTGCTCCATGTTATTTCAGTATATGTTGCCAGCTCCATGTTATTTCAGTATATGTTGCCTGCTCCATGTTATTTCAGTATTTGTTGCCTGCTCCATGTTATTTCAGTATATGTTGCCTGCTCCATGTTATTTCAGTATTTGTTGCCTGCTCCATGTTATTTCAGTATATGTTGCCTGCTCCAAGTTATTTCAGTATATGTTGCCAGCTCCATGTCATTTCAGCATATGTTGCCTGCTCCATGTTATTTCAGTATATGTTGCCTGCTCCATATTATTTCAGTATATGTTGCCAGCTCCATGTTATTTTTGTATATTTTGCCTAATCCATGTTATTTGAGAATATTTTGGGTGCTCCATGTTATTTCAGTATATTTTACCTTCTCCATGTTATTTCAGTATATTTCACCTGCTCCAGGTTATTTCAGTATATTCTGCCTTCTCCATATTATTTCAGTATATTTTGCCAACTCCATGTTATTTCAATATAATCCGCCGTTTCCATGTTATTTCAGTATATTCTGCCCGCTCCATGTTATTTCAGTATAGTTTGGGTGCTCCATCTTATTTGAGTATATTTTTTCAGGATATTTTGGGTGCTCCATGTTATGTCAGTATATTTTGGGTGCTCCATGTTATTTCAGTATATTCTGCCTGCTCCATGTTATTTCAGTATATGTTGCCAGCTCCATGTAATTTCAGTATATGTTGCCTGCCCCATGTTATTTCAGTATATTCTGCCTTCTCCATGTTATTTCAGTATTTGTTGCCTCCTCCATGTTATTTCAGTATATTTAGCCAGCTCCATGTTATTTCAGTATTTATTGCCTGCTCCATGTTATTTCAGTATATTTTGTGTGCTCCATGTTATTTCAGTATATTTTGGGTGCTCCATGTTATTTCAGTATATTCTGCCTGCTCCATGTTATTTCAGTATATTTTGGGTGCTCCATGTTATTTGAGTATATTTTGGGTGCTCCGTGTTATTTCAGTATATTCTGCCTGCTCCATGTTATTTCAGTGTATTTTGGGTGCTCCATGTTATTTGAGTATATTTTGGGTGCTCCGTGTTATTTCAGTATATTTTGCCTGCTCCATGTTATTTCAGTGTATTTTGGGTGCTCCATGTTATTTGAGTAAATGTTGCCTGCCCCATGTTATTTCAGTATATTCTGCCTTCTCCATGTTATTTCAGTATATTATGGGTGCTCCATGTTATGTCAGTATATTTTGGGTGATCCATGTTAATTACATTTACATTTACATTTGAGTATATTCTCCCTACTCCATGTTTTTTCAGGATATTTTGGGTGCTCCATGTTATGTCAGTATATTTTGGGTATTCCATGTTATTTCATTATATTCTACCTGCTCCATGTTATTTCAGTATATTCTGCTTCCTCCATGTTATTTCAGTATATTTAGCCAGCTCCATGTTATTTCAGTATTTTTTGCCTGCTCCATGTTATTTCAGTATATTTTGTGTGCTCCGTGTTATTTCAGTATATTTTGGGTGCTCCATGTTATTTCAGTATATTCTGCCTTCTCCATGTTTTTTCAGGATATTTTGGGTGCTCCATGTTATTTCAGTATATTCTGCCTTCTCCATGTTTTTTCAGGATATTTTGGGTGCTCCATGTTATTTCAGTATATTTTGCCTGCCCCATGTTATTTCAGTATATTCTGCCTTCTCCATGTTATTTCAGTATATTCTGCTTGCTCCATGTTATTTCAGTATATTTTGCCTGCTCCATGTTATTTCAGTATATTTTGTGTGCTCCGTGTTATTTCAGTATATTTTGGGTGCTCCATGTTATTTCAGTATATTCTGCCTGCTCCATGTTATTTCAGTATATTTTGGGTGCTCCATGTTATTTCAGTATATTCTGCCTGCTCCATGTTATTTCAGTATATTTCGGGTGCTCCATGTTATTTCAGTATATTTTGGGTGCTCCATGTTATTTCAGTATATTCTGCCTGCTCCATGTTATTTCAGTATATTCCGCCTAATCCATGTTATTTCAGTATATTTTGGTACTCCGTGGTATTTCAGTATATTCTCCCCGCTCCATGTTATTTCAGTATATGTTACCTGCTCCATGTCATTTCAGTATATTTTGGGTGCTCCATGTTTTTTCAGTATATTTTGCCTGCTCCATGTTATTTCAGTGTTTGTTGCCTGCTCCATGATATTTCAGTATATGTTGCCTGCTCCATGTTATTTCAGTATATGTTGCCAGCTCCATGTTATTTCAGCATATGTTGCCTGCTCCATGTTATTTCAGTATATGTTGCATGCTCCATATTATTTCAGTATATTTTGCCTGCCCCATGTTATTTCAGTATATTCTGCCTTCTCCATGTTATTTCATTATATTCTGCCTGCTCCATGTTATTTCAGTATATTCTGCCTGCTCCATGTTATTTCAGTGTATTTTGGGTGCTCCATGTTATTTGAGTATATGTTGCCTGCCCCATGTTATTTCAGTATATTCTGCCCGCTCCATGTTATTTCAGTATAGTTTGGGTGCTCCATCTTATTTGAGTATATTTTTTCAGGATATTTTGGGTGCTCCATGTTATGTCAGTATATTTTGGGTGCTCCATGTTATTTCAGTATATTCTGCCTGCTCCATGTTATTTCAGTATATTCTGCCTAATCAATGTTATTTCAGTATATTTTGGGTGCTCCATGTTATTTCAGTGTATGTTGCCTGCTCCATGTTATTTCAGTATATGTTGCCTGCTCCATGTTATTTCAGTATATGTTGCCAGCTCCATGTCATTTCAGCATATGTTGCCTGCTCCATGTTATTTCAGTATATGTTGCATGCTCCATGTTATTTCAGTATATGTTGCCTGCCCCATGTTATTTCAGTATATTCTGCCTTCTCCATGTTATTTCAGTATTTGTTGCCTCCTCCATGTTATTTCAGTATATTTAGCCAGCTCCATGTTATTTCAGTATTTATTGCCTGCTCCATGTTATTTCTGTATATTTTGTGTGCTCCATGTTATTTCAGTATATTTTGGGTGCTCCATGTTATTTCAGTATATTCTGCCTGCTCCATGTTATTTCAGTATATTTTGGGTGCTCCATGTTATTTGAGTATATTTTGGGTGCTCCGTGTTATTTCAGTATATTCTGCCTGCTCCATGTTATTTCTGTATATTTTGGGTGCTCCATGTTATTTGAGTATATTTTGGGTGCTCCGTGTTATTTCAGTATATTCTGCCTGCTCCATGTTATTTCAGTGTATTTTGGGTGCTCCATGTTATTTGAGTAAATGTTGCCTGCCCCATGTTATTTCAGTATATTCTGCCTTCTCCATGTTATTTCAGTATATTATGGGTGCTCCATGTTATGTCAGTATATTTTGGGTGATCCATGTTAATTACATTTACATTTACATTTGAGTATATTCTCCCTACTCCATGTTTTTTCAGGATATTTTGGGTGCTCCATGTTATGTCAGTATATTTTGGGTATTCCATGTTATTTCATTATATTCTGCCTGCTCCATGTTATTTCAGTATATTCTGCTTCCTCCATGTTATTTCAGTATATTTTGCCAGCTCCATGTTATTTCAGTATTTTTTGCCTGCTCCATGTTATTTCAGTATATTTTGTGTGCTCCGTGTTATTTCAGTATATTTTGGGTGCTCCATGTTATTTCAGTATATTCTGCCTTCTCCATGTTTTTTTCAGGATATTTTGGGTGCTCCATGTTATTTCAGTATATTCTCCTACTCCATGTTTTTCAGTATATTTTGGGTGCTCCATGTTATTTCAGTATATTTTGCCTGCTCCCATGTTATTTCAGTATATTCTGCCTGCTCCATGTTATTTCAGTATATTCTGCTTCCTCCATGTTATTTCAGTATATTTTGCCTGCTCCATGTTATTTCAGTATATTTTGTGTGCTCCGTGTTATTTCAGTATATTTTGGGTGCTCCATGTTATTTCAGTATATTCTGCCTGCTCCATGTTATTTCAGTATATTTTGGGTGCTCCATGTTATTTCAGTATATTCTGCCTGCTCCATGTTATTTCAGTATATTTTGCGTGCTCCATGTTATTTCAGTATATTTTGGGTGCTCCATGTTATTTCAGTATATTCTGCCTGCTCCATGTTATTTCAGTATATTCCGCCTACTCCATGTTATTTCAGTATATTTTGGTACTCCGTGGTATTTCAGTATATTCTCCCGCTCCATGTTATTTCAGTATATGTTGCCTGCTCCATGTCATTTCAGTATATTTTGGGTGCTCCATGTTTTTTCAGTATATGTTGCCAGCTCCATGTAATTTCAGTGTTTGTTGCCTGCTCCATGATATTTCAGTATATGTTGCCTGCTCCATGTTATTTCAGTATATGTTGCCAGCTCCATGTTATTTCAGCATATGTTGCCTGCTCCATGTAATTTCAGTATATGTTACATGCTCCATGTTATTTCAGTATATTTTGCCTGCCCCATGTTATTTCAGTATATTTTGCCTGCTCCATGTTATTTCATTATATTCTGCCTGCTCCATGTTATTTCAGTATATTTTGCCTGCTCCATGTTATTTCAGTGTATTTTGGGTGCTCCATGTTATTTGAGTATATGTTGCCTGCCCCATGTTATTTCAGTATATTCTGCCCGCTCCATGTTATTTCAGTATAGTTTGGGTGCTCCATCTTATTTGAGTATATTTTTTTCAGGATATTTTGGGGACTCCATGTTATGTCAGTATATTTTGGGTGCTCCATGTTATTTCAGTATATTCTGCCTGCTCCATGTTATTTCAGTATATACTGCCTAATCAATGTTATTTCAGTATATTTTGGGTGCTCCATGTTATTTCAGTGTATGTTGCCAGCTCCATGTTATTTCAGTATATGTTGCCTGCTCCATGTTATTTCAGTATATGTTGCCAGCTCCATGTTATTTCAGCATATGTTGCCTGCTCCATGTTATTTCAGTATATGTTACATGCTCCATATTATTTCAGTATATGTTGCCTGCTCCATGTTATTTCAGTATATTCTGCCTTCTCCATGTTATTTCAGTATTTGTTGCCTCCTCCATGTTATTTCAGTATATTTAGCCAGCTCCATGTTATTTCAGTATTTATTGCCTGCTCCATGTTATTTCAGTATATTTTGTGTGCTCCATGTTATTTCAGTATATTTTGGGTGCTCCATGTTATTTCAGTATATTCTGCCTGCTCCATGTTATTTCAGTATATTTTGGGTGCTCCATGTTATTTGAGTATATTTTGGGTGCTCCGTGTTATTTCAGTATATTCTGCCTGCTCCATGTTATTTCAGTATATTTTGGGTGCTCCATGTTATTTGAGTATATTTTGGGTGCTCCGTGTTATTTCAGTATATTCTGCCTGCTCCATGTTATTTCAGTGTATTTTGGGTGCTCCATGTTATTTGAGTAAATGTTGCCTGCCCAATGTTATTTCAGTATATTCTGCCTTATCCATGTTATTTCAGTATATTATGGGTGCTCCATGTTATGTCAGTATATTTTGGGTGATCCATGTTAATTACATTTACATTTACATTTCAGTATATTCTCCCTACTCCATGTTTTTTCAGGATATTTTGGGTGCTCCATGTTATGTCAGTATATTTTGGGTGCTCCATGTTATTTCAGTATATTTTGCCTGCTCCATGTTATTTCAGTATATTCTGCTTCCTCCATGTTATTTCAGTATATTTAGCCAGCTCCATGTTATTTCAGTATTTTTTGCCTGCTCCATGTTATTTCAGTACATTTTGTGTGCTCCGTGTTATTTCAGTATATTTTGGGTGCTCCATGTTATTTCAGTATATTCTGCCTTCTCCATGTTATTTCAGGATATTTTGGGTGCTCCATGTTATTTCAGTATATTCTGCCTACTCCATGTTTTTTCAGTATATTTTGGGTGCTCCATGTTATTTCAGTATATTTTGCCTGCCCCATGTTATTTCAGTATATTCTGCCTTCTCCATGTTATTTCAGTATATTCTGCTTCCTCCATGTTATTTCAGTATATTTTGCCTGCTCCATGTTATTTCAGTATATTTTGCGTGCTCCATGTTATTTCAGTATATTTTGCCTGCTCCATGTTATTTCAGTATATTCTGCCTGCTCCATGTTATTTCAGTATATTTTGCGTGCTCCATGTTATTTCAGTATATTTTGCCTGCTCCATGTTATTTCAGTATATTTTGCGTGCTCCATGTTATTTCAGTATATTTTGGGTGCTCCATGTTATTTCAGTATATTTTGCCTGCTCCATGTTATTTCAGTATATTCTGCCTAATCCATGTTATTTCAGTATATTTTGGTACTCCGTGGTATTTCAGTATATTCTCCCCGCTCCATGTTATTTCAGTATATTTTGCCTGCTCCATGTTATTTCAGTATATTTTGGGTGCTCCATGTTATTTCAGTATATTTTGCCTGCTCCATGTTATTTCAGTGTTTGTTGCCTGCTCCATGATATTTCAGTATATGTTGCCTGCTCCATGTTATTTCAGTATATGTTGCCAGCTCCATGTTATTTCAGCATATGTTGCCTGCTCCATGTTATTTCAGTATATGTTACATGCTCCATATTATTTCAGTATATTTTGCCTGCCCATGTTATTTCAGTATATTCTGCCTGCTCCATGTTATTTCAGTATATTCTGCCTCCTCCATGTTATTTCAGTATATTCTGCCTGCTCCATGTTATTTCAGTATATTTTGGGTGCTCCATGTTATTTCAGTATATGTTGCCTGCTCCATGTTATTTCAGTATATTCTGCCCTGCTCCATGTTATTTCAGTATAGTTTGGGTGCTCCATCTTATTTGAGTATATTTTTTCAGTATATTTTGGGTGCTCCATGTTATGTCAGTATATTTTGGGTGCTCCATGTTATTTCAGTATATTCTGTCTGCTCCATGTTATTTCAGTATATTCTGCCTAATCAATGTTATTTCAGTATATTTTGGGTGCTCCATGTTATTTCAGTGTATGTTGCCAGCTCCATGTTATTTCAGTATATGTTGCCTGCTCCATGTTATTTCAGTATATGTTGCCAGCTCCATGTAATTTCAGCATATGTTGCCTGCTCCATGTTATTTCAGTATATGTTACATGCTCCATGTTATTTCAGTATATTTTGCCTGCTCCATGTTATTTCAGTATATTCTGCCTTCTCCATGTTATTTCAGTATTTGTTGCCTCCTCCATGTTATTTCAGTATATTTTGCCAGCTCCATGTTATTTCAGTATTTATTGCCTGCTCCATGTTATTTCTGTATATTTTGTGTGCTCCATGTTATTTCAGTATATTTTGGGTGCTCCATGTTATTTCAGTATATTCTGCCTGCTCCATGTTATTTCAGTATATTTTGGGTGCTCCATGTTATTTCAGTATATTTTGGGTGCTCCGTGTTATTTCAGTATATTCTGCCTGCTCCATGTTATTTCAGTATATTTTGGGTGCTCCATGTTATTTGAGTATATTTTGGGTGCTCCGTGTTATTTCAGTATATTCTGCCTGCTCCATGTTATTTCAGTGTATTTTGCGTGCTCCATGTTATTTGAGTAAATGTTGCCTGCCCAATGTTATTTCAGTATATTCTGCCTTATCCATGTTATTTCAGTATATTATGGGTGCTCCATGTTATGTCAGTATATTTTGGGTGATCCATGTTAAAATTTACATTTACATTTGAGTATATTCTCCCTACTCCATGTTTTTTCAGGATATTTTGGGTGCTCCATGTTATGTCAGTATATTTTGGGTATTCCATGTTATTTCATTATATTCTGCCTGCTCCATGTTATTTCAGTATATTCTGCTTCCTCCATGTTATTTCAGTATATTTAGCCAGCTCCATGTTATTTCAGTATTTTTTGCCTGCTCCATGTTATTTCAGTACATTTTGTGTGCTCCGTGTTATTTCAGTATATTTTGGGTGCTCCATGTTATTTCAGTATATTCTGCCTGCTCCATGTTTTTCAGGATATTTTGGGTGCTCCATGTTATTTCAGTATATTCTCCCTACTCCATGTTTTTTTCAGGATATTTTGCGTGCTCCATGTTATTTCAGTATATTTTGCCTGCCCCATGTTATTTCAGTATATTCTGCCTTCTCCATGTTATTTCAGTATATTCTGCTTCCTCCATGTTATTTCAGTATATTTTGCCTGCTCCATGTTATTTCAGTATATTTTGTGTGCTCCGTGTTATTTCAGTATATTTTGGGTGCTCCATGTTATTTCAGTATATTCTGCCTGCTCCATGTTATTTCAGTATATTTTGGGTGCTCCATGTTATTTCAGTATATTCTGCCTGCTCCATGTTATTTCAGTATATTTTGGGTGCTCCATGTTATTTCAGTATATTTTGGGTGCTCCATGTTATTTCAGTATATTCTGCCTGCTCCATGTTATTTCAGTATATTCCGCCTAATCCATGTTATTTCAGTATATTTTGGTACTCCGTGGTATTTCAGTATATTCTCCCGCTCCATGTTATTTCAGTATATGTTACCTGCTCCATGTTATTTCAGTATATTTTGGGTGCTCCATGTTATTTTCAGTATATTTTGCCTGCTCCATGTTATTTCAGTGTTTGTTGCCTGCTCCATGATATTTCAGTATATGTTGCCTGCTCCATGTTATTTCAGTATATGTTGCCAGCTCCATGTTATTTCAGCATATGTTGCCTGCTCCATGTTATTTCAGTATATGTTACATGCTCCATATTATTTCAGTATATTTTGCCTGCCCCATGTTATTTCAGTATATTCTGCCTTCTCCATGTTATTTCAGTATATTCTGCCTGCTCCATGTTATTTCAGTATATTTTGCCTGCTCCATGTTATTTCAGTGTATTTTGGGTGCTCCATGTTATTTCAGTATATGTTGCCTGCCCCATGTTATTTCAGTATATTCTGCCTGCTCCATGTTATTTCAGTATAGTTTGGGTGCTCCATGTTATTTGAGTATATTTTTTTCAGGATATTTTGGGTGCTCCATGTTATGTCAGTATATTTTGGGTGCTCCATGTTATTTCAGTATATTCTGTCTGCTCCATGTTATTTCAGTATATTCTGCCTAATCAATGTTATTTCAGTATATTTTGGGTGCTCCATGTTATTTCAGTGTATGTTGCCAGCTCCATGTTATTTCAGTATATGTTGCCTGCTCCATGTTATTTCAGTATATGTTGCCAGCTCCATGTAATTTCAGCATATGTTGCCTGCTCCATGTTATTTCAGTATATTCTGCCTGCTCCATGTTATTTCTGTATATTTTGGGTGCTCCATGTTATTTCGAGTATATTTTGGGTGCTCCGTGTTATTTCAGTATATTCTGCCTGCTCCATGTTATTTCAGTGTATTTTGGGTGCTCCATGTTATTTCAGTATATGTTGCCTGCCCATGTTATTTCAGTATATTTTGCCTTATCCATGTTATTTCAGTATATTTTGGGTGCTCCATGTTATTTCAGTATATTTTGGGTGATCCATGTTATTAATACAATTTCAGTATATTCTCCCTACTCCATGTTATTTTCAGTATATTTTGGGTGCTCCATGTTATGTCAGTATATGTTGGGTATTCCATGTTATTTCAGTATATTCTGCCTGCTCCATGTTATTTCAGTATATTCTGCTTCCTCCATGTTATTTCAGTATATTTTGCCAGCTCCATGTTATTTCAGTATATTTTGCCTGCTCCATGTTATTTCAGTATATTTTGCGTGCTCCATGTTATTTCAGTATATTTTGGGTGCTCCATGTTATTTCAGTATATTCTGCCTGCTCCATGTTTTTCAGGATATTTTGGGTGCTCCATGTTATTTCAGTATATTTTCCTACTCCATGTTTTTTCAGGATATTTTGGGTGCTCCATGTTATTTCAGTATATTTTGCCTGCTCCATGTTATTTCAGTATATTTTGCCTGCTCCATGTTATTTCAGTATATTCTGCTTCCTCCATGTTATTTCAGTATATTTTGCCTGCTCCATGTTATTTCAGTATATTTTGTGTGCTCCGTGTTATTTCAGTATATTTTAGGTGCTCCATGTTATTTCAGTATATTCTACCTGCTCCATGTTATTTCAGTATATTTTGGGTGCTCCATGTTATTTCAGTATATTCTCCCTGCTCCATGTTATTTCAGTATATTTCGGCTGCTCCATGTTATTTCAGTATATTTTGGGTGCTCCATGTTATTTCAGTATATTCTGCCTGCTCCATGTTATTTCAGTATATTCCGCCTAATCCATGTTATTTCAGTATATTTTGGTACTCCGTGGTATTTCAGTATATTCTCCCCGCTCCATGTTATTTCAGTATATGTTACCTGCTCCATGTCATTTCAGTATATTTTGGGTGCTCCATGTTTTTTCAGTATATTTTGCCTGCTCCATGTTATTTCAGTGTATGTTGCCTGCTCCATGATATTTCAGTATATGTTGCCTGCTCCATGTTATTTCAGTATATGTTGCCAGCTCCATGTTATTTCAGCATATGTTGCCTGCTCCATGTTATTTCAGTATATGTTGCATGCTCCATGTTATTTCAGTATATTTTGCGTGCCCCATGTTATTTCAGTATATTTTGCCTTCTCCATGTTATTTCATTATATTCTGCCTGCTCCATGTTATTTCAGTATATTCTGCCTGCTCCATGTTATTTCAGTATATTTTGCGTGCTCCATGTTATTTGAGTATATGTTGCCTGCTTCCATGTTATTTCAGTATATTCTGCCCGCTCCATGTTATTTCAGTATAGTTTGGGTGCTCCATGTTATTTGAGTATATTTTTTCAGGATATTTTGGGTGCTCCATGTTATGTCAGTATATTTTGGGTGCTCCATGTTATTTCAGTATATTCTGCCTGCTCCATGTTATTTCAGTATATTCTGCCTAATCCATGTTATTTCAGTATATTTTGGGTGCTCCATGTTATTTCAGTGTATGTTGCCAGCTCCATGTTATTTCAGTATATGTTGCCTGCTCCATGTTATTTCAGTATATGTTGCCAGCTCCATGTAATTTCAGTATATGTTGCCTGCTCCATGTTATTTCAGTATATGTTGCATGCTCCATGTTATTTCAGTATATGTTGCCTGCCCCATGTTATTTCAGTATATTCTGCCTTCTCCATGTTATTTCAGTATTTGTTGCCTGCTCCATGTTATTTCAGTATATTTTGCCAGCTCCATGTTATTTCAGTATTTATTGCCTGCTCCATGTTATTTCAGTATATTTTGTGTGCTCCATGTTATTTCAGTATATTTTGGGTGCTCCATGTTATTTCAGTATATTCTGCCTGCTCCATGTTATTTCAGTATATTTTGCGTGCTCCATGTTATTTGAGTATATTTTGGGTGCTCCGTGTTATTTCAGTATATTCTGCCTGCTCCATGTTATTTCTGTATATTTTGGGTGCTCCATGTTATTTCAGTATATTTTGGGTGCTCCATGTTATTTCAGTATATTTTGCCTGCTCCATGTTATTTCAGTGTATTTTGGGTGCTCCATGTTATTTGAGTAAATGTTGCCTGCCCCATGTTATTTCAGTATATTCTGCCTTCTCCATGTTATTTCAGTATATTATGGGTGCTCCATGTTATGTCAGTATATTTTGGGTGATCCATGTTATTACAACATTTGAGTATATTCTCCCTGCTCCATGTTTTTTTCAGGATATTTTGGGTGCTCCATGTTATGTCAGTATATTTTGGGTATTCCATGTTATTTCATTATATTCTGCCTGCTCCATGTTATTTCAGTATATTCTGCTTCCTCCATGTTATTTCAGTATATTTAGCCAGCTCCATGTTATTTCAGTATTTTTTGCCTGCTCCATGTTATTTCAGTATATTTTGTGTGCTCCGTGTTATTTCAGTATATTTTGGGTGCTCCATGTTATTTCAGTATATTCTGCCTGCTCCATGTTATTTCAGGATATTTTGGGTGCTCCATGTTATTTCAGTATATTCTGCCTACTCCATGTTTTTTCAGTATATTTTGGGTGCTCCATGTTATTTCAGTATATTTTGCCTGCTCCATGTTATTTCAGTATATTCTGCCTGCTCCATGTTATTTCAGTATATTCTGCTTGCTCCATGTTATTTCAGTATATTTTGCCTGCTCCATGTTATTTCAGTATATTTTGTGTGCTCCGTGTTATTTCAGTATATTTTGGGTGCTCCATGTTATTTCAGTATATTCTGCCTGCTCCATGTTATTTCAGTATATTTTGGGTGCTCCATGTTATTTCAGTATATTCTGCCTGCTCCATGTTATTTCAGTATATTTCGGGTGCTCCATGTTATTTCAGTATATTTTGGGTGCTCCATGTTATTTCAGTATATTCTGCCTGCTCCATGTTATTTCAGTATATTCCGCCTAATCCATGTTATTTCAGTATATTTTGGTACTCCGTGGTATTTCAGTATATTCTCCCCGCTCCATGTTATTTCAGTATATGTTACCTGCTCCATGTCATTTCAGTATATTTTGGGTGCTCCATGTTTTTTCAGTATATTTTGCCTGCTCCATGTTATTTCAGTGTTTGTTGCCTGCTCCATGATATTTCAGTATATGTTGCCTGCTCCATGTTATTTCAGTATATGTTGCCAGCTCCATGTAATTTCAGCATATGTTGCCTGCTCCATGTTATTTCAGTATATGTTGCATGCTCCATGTTATTTCAGTATATTTTGCCTGCCCCATGTTATTTCAGTATATTTTGCCTTCTCCATGTTATTTCATTATATTCTGCCTGCTCCATGTTATTTCAGTATATTTTGCCTGCTCCATGTTATTTCAGTGTATTTTGGGTGCTCCATGTTATTTCAGTATATGTTGCCTGCCCATGTTATTTCAGTATATTCTGCCCGCTCCATGTTATTTCAGTATAGTTTGGGTGCTCCATGTTATTTGAGTATATTTTTTCAGGATATTTTGGGTGCTCCATGTTATGTCAGTATATTTTGCGTGCTCCATGTTATTTCAGTATATTCTGTCTGCTCCATGTTATTTCAGTATATTCTGCCTAATCAATGTTATTTCAGTATATTTTGGGTGCTCCATGTTATTTCAGTGTATGTTGCCAGCTCCATGTTATTTCAGTATATGTTGCCTGCTCCATGTTATTTCAGTATATGTTGCCAGCTCCATGTTATTTCAGCATATGTTGCCTGCTCCATGTTATTTCAGTATATGTTGCATGCTCCATGTTATTTCAGTATATGTTGCCTGCCCCATGTTATTTCAGTATATTCTGCCTTCTCCATGTTATTTCAGTATATTTTGCCTGCTCCATGTTATTTCAGTATATTTTGCCAGCTCCATGTTATTTCAGTATATTTATTGCCTGCTCCATGTTATTTCAGTATATTTTGCGTGCTCCATGTTATTTCAGTATATTTTGCGTGCTCCATGTTATTTCAGTATATTCTGCCTGCTCCATGTTATTTCAGTATATGTTGCGTGCTCCATGTTATTTCAGTATATGTTGCCTGCTCCATGTTATTTCAGTATATGTTGCCTGCTCCATGTTATTTCAGTATATGTTGCCTGCTCCATGTTATTTCAGTATATGTTGCCTGCTCCCATGTTATTTCAGTATATTCTGCCTGCTCCATGTTATTTCAGTATTTGTTGCCTGCTCCATGTTATTTCAGTATATTTTGCCAGCTCCATGTTATTTCAGTATATATTGCCTGCTCCATGTTATTTCAGTATATTTTGCGTGCTCCATGTTATTTCAGTATATTTTGGGTGCTCCATGTTATTTCAGTATATTCTGCCTGCTCCATGTTATTTCAGTATATTTTGGGTGCTCCATGTTATTTCAGTATATTTTGGGTGCTCCGTGTTATTTCAGTATATTTTGCCTGCTCCATGTTATTTCTGTATATTTTGGGTGCTCCATGTTATTTCAGTATATTTTGGGTGCTCCATGTTATTTCAGTATATTCTGCCTGCTCCATGTTATTTCAGTGTATTTTGGGTGCTCCATGTTATTTCAGTATATGTTGCCTGCCCCATGTTATTTCAGTATATTCTGCCTTATCCATGTTATTTCAGTATATTATGGGTGCTCCATGTTATGTCAGTATATTTTGGGTGATCCATGTTAATTTACATTACATTTGAGTATATTCTCCCTACTCCATGTTTTTTCAGGATATTTTGGGTGCTCCATGTTATGTCAGTATATTTTGGGTATTCCATGTTATTTCAGTATATTCTGCCTGCTCCATGTTATTTCAGTATATTCTGCTTCCTCCATGTTATTTCAGTATATTTAGCCAGCTCCATGTTATTTCAGTATTTTTTGCCTGCTCCATGTTATTTCAGTATATTTTGTGTGCTCCGTGTTATTTCAGTATATTTTGGGTGCTCCATGTTATTTCAGTATATTCTGCCTTCTCCATGTTTTTTCAGGATATTTTGGGTGCTCCATGTTATTTCAGTATATTTTGCCTGCCCCATGTTATTTCAGTATATTTTGGGTGCCCCATGTTATTTCAGTATATTCTGCCTTCTCCATGTTATTTCAGTATATTCTGCCTGCTCCATGTTATTTCAGTATATTTTGCCTGCTCCATGTTATTTCAGTATATTTTGTGTGCTCCGTGTTATTTCAGTATATTTTGGGTGCTCCATGTTATTTCAGTATATTCTGCCTGCTCCATGTTATTTCAGTATATTTTGGGTGCTCCATGTTATTTCAGTATATTCTCCCTGCTCCATGTTATTTCAGTATATTTTGGGTGCTCCATGTTATTTCAGTATATTTTGGGTGCTCCATGTTATTTCAGTGTATGTTGCCTGCTCCATGTTATTTCAGTATATTCCGCCTAATCCATGTTATTTCAGTATATTTTGGTACTCCGTGGTATTTCAGTATATTCTCCCCGCTCCATGTTATTTCAGTATATGTTACCTGCTCCATGTCATTTCAGTATATTTTGGGTGCTCCATGTTATTTCAGTATATTTTGCCTGCTCCATGTTATTTCAGTGTTTGTTGCCTGCTCCATGATATTTCAGTATATGTTGCCTGCTCCATGTTATTTCAGTATATGTTGCCAGCTCCATGTAATTTCAGCATATGTTGCCTGCTCCATGTTATTTCAGTATATGTTGCATGCTCCATGTTATTTCAGTATATTTTGCCTGCCCCATGTTATTTCAGTATATTCTGCCTTCTCCATGTTATTTCATTATATTCTGCCTCCTCCATGTTATTTCAGTATATTCTGCCTGCTCCATGTTATTTCAGTGTATTTTGGGTGCTCCATGTTATTTGAGTATATGTTGCCTGCCCCATGTTATTTCAGTATATTCTGCCTGCTCCATGTTATTTCAGTATATTTTGGGTGCTCCATGTTATTTGAGTATATTCTCCCTACTCCATGTTTTTTCAGGATATTTTGGGGACTCCATGTTATGTCAGTATATTTTGGGTGCTCCATGTTATTTCAGTATATTCTGCCTGCTCCATGTTATTTCAGTATATACTGCCTAATCAATGTTATTTCAGTATATTTTGCCTGCTCCATGTTATTTCAGTATATTCTGCCTGCTCCATGTTATTTCAGTATATTCTGCCTCTTCCATGTTATTTCAGTATATTTAGCCAGCTCCATGTTATTTCAGTATTTTTTGCCTGCTCCATGTTATTTCAGTATATTTTGTGTGCTCCATGTTATTTCAGTATATTTTGGGTGCTCCATGTTATTTCAGTATATTCTGCCTGCTCCATGTTATTTCAGTATATTTTGGGTGCTCCATGTTATTTCAGTATATTCTGCTTGCTCCATGTTATTTCATTATATTTTTGCCAGCTCCATGTTATTTCAGTAAATTATCTCCCTGCTCCATGTTATGTCAGTATATTTTGTGTGCTCCATGTTATTTCAGTATATGTTGCCAGCTCCATGTTATTTCAGTATATGTTGCCTGCTCCATGTTATTTCAGTATATGTTGCCAGCTCCATGTTATTTCAGTATATGTTTCCTGCTCCATGTATTTCAGTATATTTTCCCTGCTCCATGTTATTTCAGTATATGTTGTCTGCTCCATGTTGTTTCAGTATATTCTGCCTACTCCATGTTATTTCAGTATATTTTGGGTGCTCCATGTTATTTCAGTATGTGTTGCCAGATCCATGTTATTTCAGTATATGTTGCCAGCTCCATGTTATTTCAGTATATTCTGCTTTCTCCATGTTATTTCAGTATTTTATGGGTGCTCCATGTTATTTCAGTATATGTTGCCATCTCCATGTTATTTCAGTATATTCTGCCTGCTCCATGTTATTTCAGTATATGTTGCCCGCTCCATGTTATTTCAGTATATGTTGCCTGCTCCATGTTATTTCAGTATATGTTGCCTGCTCCATGTTATTTCAGTATATGTTTCCTGCTCCATGTTATTTCAGTATATTCTCCTGCTCCATGTTATTTCAGTATTTGTTGCCTGCTCCATGTTATTTCAGTATATTCTGCCTGCTCCATGTTATTTCAGTATATTTTGGGTGCTCCATGTTATTTCAGTATATGTTGCCAGCTCCATGTTATTTCAGTATATGTTGCCAGCTCCATGTTATTTCAGTATATTCTGCCTGCTCCATGTTATTTCTGTATATTTTGGGTGCTCCATGTTATTTCAGTATATGTTGCCAGCTCCATGTTATTTCAGTATATGTTGCCTGCTCCATGTTATTTCAGTATATGTTGCCTGCTCCATGTTATTTCAGTATATGTTGCCCGCTCCATGTTCTTTCAGTATTTGTTGCCTGCTCCATGTTATTCAGTATATTCTGCCTGCTCCATGTTATTTCAGTATATTTTGGGTGCTCCATGTTATTTCAGTGTATGTTGCCAGCTCAATGTTATTTCAGTATATGTTGCCAGCTCCATGTTATTTCAGTATATGTTGCCTGCTCCATGTTATTTCAGTATATGTTCCCTGCTCCATTTTATTTCAGTAAATTATCTCCCTGCTCCATGTTATTTCAGTATATGTTGCCAGCTCCATGTTATTTCAGTATATGTTGCCTGCTCCATGTTATTTCAGTTTTTTTTGCTTGCTCCATGTTATTTCAGTATATGTTGCCTGCTCCATGTTATTTCAGTATATGTTGCCTGCTCCATGTTATTTCAGTATATGTTGCCTGCTCCATGTTATTTCAGTATTTGTTGCCTGCTCCATGTTATTTCAGTATATGTTGCCTGCTCCATGTTATTTCAGTATTTGTTGCCTGCTCCATGTTATTTCAGTATATGTTGCCTGCTCCAAGTTATTTCAGTATATGTTGCCAGCTCCATGTCATTTCAGCATATGTTGCCTGCTCCATGTTATTTCAGTATATGTTGCCTGCTCCATATTATTTCAGTATATGTTGCCAGCTCCATGTTATTTTTGTATATTTTGCCTAATCCATGTTATTTGAGAATATTTTGGGTGCTCCATGTTATTTCAGTATATTTTACCTTCTCCATGTTATTTCAGTATATTTCACCTGCTCCAGGTTATTTCAGTATATTCTGCCTTCTCCATATTATTTCAGTATATTCTGCCCGCTCCATGTTATTTCAGTATAGTTTGGGTGCTCCATCTTATTTGAGTATATTTTTTCAGGATATTTTGGGTGCTCCATGTTATGTCAGTATATTTTGGGTGCTCCATGTTATTTCAGTATATTCTGTCTGCTCCATGTTATTTCAGTATATTCTGCCTAATCAATGTTATTTCAGTATATTTTGGATTGCTAAGATTATTATTATATTTTGGGTGCTCCATGTTATTTCAGTGTATGTTGCCAGCTCCATGTTATTTCAGTATATGTTGCCTGCCCCATGTTATTTCAGTATATTCTGCCTTCTCCATGTTATTTCAGTATATTCTGCCTGCTCCATGTTATTTCAGTATATGTTGCCAGCTCCATGTAATTTCAGCATATGTTGTCTGCTCCATGTTATTTCAGTATATTTTGGGTGCTCCATGTTATTTCAGTATATTCTGCTTGCTCCATGTTATTTCATTATATTTTTGCCAGCTCCATGTTATTTCAGTAAATTATCTCCCTGCTCCATGTTATGTCAGTATATTTTGTGTGCTCCATGTTATTTCAGTATATTCAGCCTGCTCCATGATATTCAGTATATTTTGGGTGCTCCATGTTATTTCAGTATATTTTGCCTGCTCCATGTTTTTTCAGTATATTCTGCCTGCTCCATGTTATTTCAGTATATTCTGCCTAATCCATGTCATTTCAGTACATGTTGCCAGCTCCATGTTTTTTCAGTATATTCTCCCTGCTCCATGTTATTTCAGTATATGTTGCCAGCTCCATGTTATTTCAGTATATGTTGCCTGCTCCATGTTATTTCAGTATATGTTGCCAGCTCCATGTTATTTCAGTATATGTTTCCTGCTCCATGTATTTCAGTATATTCTCCCTGCTCCATGTTATTTCAGTATATGTTGCCTGCTCCATGTTGTTTCAGTATATTCTGCCTGCTCCATGTTATTTCAGTATATTTTGGGTGCTCCATGTTATTTCAGTATATGTTGCCAGATCCATGTTATTTCAGTATATGTTGCCAGCTCCATGTTATTTCAGTATATTCTGCTTTCTCCATGTTATTTCAGTATTTTATGGGTGATCCATGTTATTTCAGTATATGTTGCCATCTCCATGTTATTTCAGTATATTCTGCCTGCTCCATGTTATTTCTGTATATTTTGGGTGCTCCATGTTATTTCAGTATATGTTGCCAGCTCCATTTTATTTCAGTATATGTTGCCTGTTCCATGTTATTTCAGTATATGTTGCCCGCTCCATGTTATTTCAGTATATGTTGCCTGCTCCATGTTATTTCAGTATATGTTGCCAGCTCCATGTTATTTCAGTATATGTTTCCTGCTCCATGTATTTCAGTATATTCTGCCTGCTCCATGTTATTTCAGTATATGTTGCCTGCTCCATGTTGTTTCAGTATATTCTGCCTACTCCATGTTATTTCAGTATATTTTGGGTGCTCCATGTTATTTCAGTATATGTTGCCAGATCCATGTTTATTTCAGTATATGTTGCCAGCTCCATGTTATTTCAGTATATTCTGCTTTCTCCATGTTATTTCAGTATTTTATGGGTGATCCATGTTATTTCAGTATATGTTGCCATCTCCATGTTATTTCAGTATATTCTGCCTGCTCCATGTTATTTCTGTATATTTTGGGTGCTCCATGTTATTTCAGTATATGTTGCCAGCTCCATTTTATTTCAGTATATGTTGCCTGTTCCATGTTATTTCAGTATATGTTGCCCTGCTCCATGTTATTTCAGTATATGTTGCCAGCTCCATGTTCTTTCAGTATTTGTTGCCTGCTCCATGTTATTCAGTATATTCTGCCTGCTCCATGTTATTTCAGTATATTTTGGGTGCTCCATGTTATTTCAGTGTATGTTGCCAGCTCAATGTTATTTCAGTATATGTTGCCAGCTCCATGTTATTTCAGTATATGTTGCCTGCTCCATGTTATTTCAGTATATGTTCCCTGCTCCATTTTATTTCAGTAAATTATCTCCCTGCTCCATGTTATTTCAGTATATGTTGCCAGCTCCATGTTATTTCAGTATATGTTGCCTGCTCCATGTTATTTCAGTATTTGTTGCCTGCTCCATGTTATTTCAGTATATGTTGCCTGCTCCATGTTATTTCAGTATATGTTGCCTGCTCCATGTTATTTCAGTATATGTTGCCTGCTCCATGTTATTTCAGTATATGTTGCCAGCTCCATGTTATTTCAGTATATGTTGCCTGCTCCATGTTATTTCAGTATATGTTCCCTGCTCCATTTTATTTCAGTAAATTATATCCCTGCTCCATGTTATTTCAGTATATGTTGCCAGCTCCATGTTATTTCAGTATATGTTGCCTGCTCCATGTTATTTCAGTATTTGTTGCCTGCTCCATGTTATTTCAGTATATGTTGCCTGCTCCATGTTATTTCAGTATTTGTTGCCTGCTCCATGTTATTTCAGTATATGTTGCCTGCTCCAAGTTATTTCAGTATATGTTGCCAGCTCCATGTCATTTCAGCATATGTTGCCTGCTCCATGTTATTTCAGTATATGTTGCCTGCTCCATATTATTTCAGTATATGTTGCCAGCTCCATGTTATTTTTGTATATTTTGCCTAATCCATGTTATTTGAGAATATTTTGGGTGCTCCATGTTATTTCAGTATATTTTACCTTCTCCATGTTATTTCAGTATATTTCACCTGCTCCAGGTTATTTCAGTATATTCTGCCTTCTCCATATTATTTCAGTATATTTTGCCAACTCCATGTTATTTCAATATAATCCGCCGTTTCCATGTTATTTCAGTATATTCTGCCCGCTCCATGTTATTTCAGTATAGTTTGGGTGCTCCATCTTATTTGAGTATATTTTTTCAGGATATTTTGGGTGCTCCATGTTATGTCAGTATATTTTGGGTGCTCCATGTTATTTCAGTATATTCTGCCTGCTCCATGTTATTTCAGTATATGTTGCCAGCTCCATGTTATTTCAGTATATGTTGCCTGCTCCCATGTTATTTCAGTATATTCTGCCTGCTCCATGTTATTTCAGTATTTGTTGCCTGCTCCATGTTATTTCAGTATATTTTGCCAGCTCCATGTTATTTCAGTATTTATTGCCTGCTCCATGTTATTTCAGTATATTTTGTGTGCTCCATGTTATTTCAGTATATTTTGGGTGCTCCATGTTATTTCAGTATATTCTGCCTGCTCCATGTTATTTCAGTATATTTTGGGTGCTCCATGTTATTTCAGTATATTTTGGGTGCTCCGTGTTATTTCAGTATATTCTGCCTGCTCCATGTTATTTCAGTATATTTTGCGTGCTCCATGTTATTTGAGTATATTTTGGGTGCTCCGTGTTATTTCAGTATATTCTGCCTGCTCCATGTTATTTCAGTGTATTTTGGGTGCTCCATGTTATTTGAGTAAATGTTGCCTGCCCCATGTTATTTCAGTATATTCTGCCTTCTCCATGTTATTTCAGTATATTATGGGTGCTCCATGTTATGTCAGTATATTTTGGGTGATCCATGTTAATTACATTTACATTTACATTTGAGTATATTCTCCTACTCCATGTTTTTTCAGGATATTTTGGGTGCTCCATGTTATGTCAGTATATTTTGGGTATTCCATGTTATTTCATTATATTCTGCCTGCTCCATGTTATTTCAGTATATTCTGCTTCCTCCATGTTATTTCAGTATATTTAGCCAGCTCCATGTTATTTCAGTATATTTTGCCTGCTCCATGTTATTTCAGTATATTTTGTGTGCTCCGTGTTATTTCAGTATATTTTGGGTGCTCCATGTTATTTCAGTATATTCTGCCTGCTCCATGTTATTTCAGTATATTTTGGGTGCTCCATGTTATTTGAGTATATTCTGCCTACTCCATGTTTTTTCAGTATATGTTCCTGCTCCATGTTATTTCAGTATATGTTGCCTGCTCCATCTTATTTCAGTATATGTTGCCTGCTCCATGTTATTTCAGTATATTTTGGTTATTTCAGTATATTCAGCCTGCTCCATGTTATTTCAGTATATTTTGTGTGCTCCGTGTTATTTCAGTATATTTTGGGTGCTCCATGTTATTTCAGTATATTCTGCCTGCTCCATGTTATTTCAGTATATTTTGGGTGCTCCATGTTATTTCAGTATATTCTACCTGCTCCATGTTATTTCAGTATATTTTAGGTGCTCCATGTTATTTCAGTATATTTTGCCTGCTCCATGTTATTTCAGTATATTCTGCCTGCTCCATGTTATTTCAGTATATTCTGCCTGCTCCATGTTATTTCAGTATATTTTGCGTACTCCGTGTTATTTCAGTATATGCTCCCGGCTCCATGTTATTTCAGTATATGTTGCCTGCTCCATGTCATTTCAGTATATTTTGGGTGCTCCATGTTATTTCAGTATATTTTGCCTGCTCCATGTTATTTCAGTATATTTTGGGTGCTCCATGATATTTCAGTATATGTTGCCTGCTCCATGTTATTTCAGTATATGTTGCCAGCTCCATGTAATTTCAGCATATGTTGCCTGCTCCATGTTATTTCAGTATATGTTGCCTGCTCCATATTATTTCAGTATATTTTGCCTGCTCCATGTTATTTCAGTATATTCTGCCTGCTCCATGTTATTTCAGTATATTTTGCCTGCTCCATGTTATTTCAGTATATTCTGCCTGCTCCATGTTATTTCAGTGTATTTTGGGTGCTCCATGTTATTTGAGTATATGTTGCCTGCCCCATGTTATTTCAGTATATTCTGCCTGCTCCATGTTATTTCAGTATATTTTGGGTGCTCCATGTTATTTCAGTATATTCTCCTACTCCATGTTATTTTCAGGATATTTTGGGGACTCCATGTTATTTCAGTATATTTTGGGTGCTCCATGTTATTTCAGTATATTCTGCCTGCTCCATGTTATTTCAGTATATTCTGCCTACTCAATGTTATTTCACTACATTTTGCCTGCTCCATGTTATTTCAGTATATTTTGCCTGCTCCATGTTATTTCAGTATATTCTGCCTTCTCCATATTATTTCAGTATATTTTGCCAGCTTCATGTTAATTCAATATATTCTCCCTGTTCCATGTTATTTCAGTATATTCTGCCTGCTCCATGTTATTTCAGTATATTTTGGGTGCTCCATGTTATTTCAGTATATTTTGCCTGCTCCATGTTATTTCAGTATATTTTGCCTGCTCCATGTTATTTCAGTATATTCTGCCTGCTCCATGTTATTTCAGTATATGTTGCCAGCTCCATGTTATTTCAGTATATGTTGCCTGCTCCATGTTATTTCAATATATGTTGCCTGCTCCATCTTATTTCAGTATATGTTGCCTGCTCCATGTTATTTCAGTATATGTTCCCTGCTCCATGTTATTTCAGTATATGTTGCCTGCTCCATGTTATTTCAGTATATGTTGCCTGCTCCATGTTATTTCAGTATATGTTGCCTACTCCATGTTATTTGAGTATATGTTGCCTAATCCATGTCATTTCAGTACATGTTGCCTGCTCCATGTTATTTCAGTATATTCTCCCTGCTCCATGTTATTTCAGTATATGTTGCCTGCTCCATGTTATTTCAGTATATGTTGCCAGCTCCATGTTATTTCAGTATATGTTTCCTGCTCCATGTATTTCAGTATATTCTCCCTGCTCCATGTTATTTCAGTATATGTTGCCTGCTCCATGTTATTTCAGTATATTCTGCCTGCTCCATGTTATTTCAGTATATTTTGGGTGCTCCATGTTATTTCAGTATATGTTGCCAGCTCCATGTTATTTCAGTATATGTTGCCAGCTCCATGTTATTTCAGTATATTCTGCTTTCTCCATGTTATTTCAGTATTTTATGGGTGATCCATGTTATTTCAGTATATGTTGCCATCTCCATGTTATTTCAGTATATTCTGCCTGCTCCATGTTATTTCTGTATATTTTGGGTGCTCCATGTTATTTCAGTATATGTTGCCAGCTCCATGTTATTTCAGTATATGTTGCCTGTTCCATGTTATTTCAGTATATGTTGCCGCTCCATGTTATTTCAGTATATGTTGCCTGCTCCATGTTATTTCAGTATATGTTGCCTGCTCCATGTTATTTCAGTATATTTTGGGTGCTCCATGTTATTTCAGTATATTTTGGGTGCTCCATGTTATTTCAGTGTATGTTGCCAGCTCAATGTTATTTCAGTATATGTTGCCAGCTCCATGTTATTTCAGTATATGTTGCCTGCTCCATGTTATTTCAGTATATGTTCCTGCTCCATTTATTTCAGTAAATATCTGCCTGCTCCATGTTATTTCAGTATATGTTGCCAGCTCCATGTTATTTCAGTATATGTTGCCTGCTCCATGTTATTTCAGTATATTGTTGCCTGCTCCATGTTATTTCAGTATATGTTGCCTGCTCCATGTTATTTCAGTATTTGTTGCCTGCTCCATGTTATTTCAGTATATGTTGCCTGCTCCAAGTTATTTCAGTATATGTTGCCAGCTCCATGTTATTTCAGCATATGTTGCCTGCTCCATGTTATTTCAGTATATGTTGCCTGCTCCATGTTATTTCAGTATATGTTGCCAGCTCCATGTTATTTCAGTATATTTTGCCTGCTCCATGTTATTTCAGTATATTTTGCGTGCTCCATGTTATTTCAGTATATTTTACCTTCTCCATGTTATTTCAGTATATTTCACCTGCTCCAGGTTATTTCAGTATATTCTGCCTTCTCCATGTTTTTTCAGGATATTTTGCCAACTCCATGTTATTTCAGTATAATCCGCCGTTTCCATGTTATTTCAGTATATTCTGCCCGCTCCATGTTATTTCAGTATAGTTTGGGTGCTCCATCTTATTTGAGTATATTTTGCCGCTCATGTATTTCAGGATATTTTGGGTGCTCCATGTTATGTCAGTATATTTTGGGTGCTCCATGTTATTTCAGTATATTCTGTCTGCTCCATGTTATTTCAGTATATTCTGCCTAATCAATGTTATTTCAGTATATTTTGGGTGCTCCATGTTATTTCAGTGTATGTTGCCAGCTCCATGTTATTTCAGTATATGTTGCCTGCTCCATGTTATTTCAGTATATGTTGCCTGCTCCATGTTATTTCAGTATATGTTGCCTGCTCCATGTTATTTCAGTATATGTTGCCAGCTCCATGTAATTTCAGCATATGTTGCCTGCTCCATGTTATTTCAGTATATGTTACATGCTCCATGTTATTTCAGTATATGTTGCCTGCTCCATGTTATTTCAGTATATTTTGCCTGCTCCATGTTATTTCAGTATATTTGTTGCCTGCTCCATGTTATTTCAGTATATTTTGCCAGCTCCATGTTATTTCAGTATTTATTGCCTGCTCCATGTTATTTCAGTATATTTTGTGTGCTCCATGTTATTTCAGTATATTTTGGGTGCTCCATGTTATTTCAGTATATTCTGCCTGCTCCATGTTATTTCAGTATATTTTGGGTGCTCCATGTTATTTCAGTATATTTTGCGTGCTCCGTGTTATTTCAGTATATTCTGCCTGCTCCATGTTATTTCAGTATATTTTGCGTGCTCCATGTTATTTCAGTATATTTTGGGTGCTCCGTGTTATTTCAGTATATTTTGCCTGCTCCATGTTATTTCAGTGTATTTTGGGTGCTCCATGTTATTTCAGTATATGTTGCCTGCCCATGTTATTTCAGTATATTTTGCCTGCTCCATGTTATTTCAGTATATTTTGGGTGCTCCATGTTATGTCAGTATATTTTGGGTGTCCATGTTTTCCATGTTACATTTCATAGTATATTCTGCCTGCTCCATGTTATTTCAGTATATTTTGGGTGCTCCATGTTATTTCAGTATATGTTGCCAGCTCCATGTTATTTCAGTATATTTTGCCTGCTCCATGTTATTTCAGTATATTTTGCGTGCTCCATGTTATTTCAGTATATTTTGGGTGCTCCATGTTATTTCAGTATATTTTGCCTGCTCCATGTTATTTCAGTATATTTTGGGTGCTCCATGTTATTTCAGTATATTTTGCCTGCTCCATGTTATTTCAGTATATTCTGCCTGCTCCATGTTATTTCAGTATATTTTGCTTGCTCCATGTTATTTCAGTATATTTTGCCTGCTCCATGTTATTTCAGTATATTTTGCGTGCTCCGTGTTATTTCAGTATATTTTGCCTGCTCCATGTTATTTCAGTATATTTTGCCTGCTCCATGTTATTTCAGTATATTTTGCCTGCTCCATGTTATTTCAGTATATTCTGCCTGCTCCATGTTATTTCAGTATATTTTGCGTGCTCCATGTTATTTCAGAATATATTGCCTGCTCCATGTTATTTCAGTATATTCTGCCTGCTCCATGTTATTTCAGTATATGTTGCCTGCTCCATTTTATTTCAGTATATTTTTCCTGCTCCATGTTATTTCAGTATATTCTCCCCGCTCCATGTTATTTCAGTATATGTTACCTGCTCCATGTCATTTCAGTATATTTTGGGTGCTCCATGTTTTTTCAGTATATTTTGCCTGCTCCATGTTATTTCAGTATATGTTGCCTGCTCCATGTTATTTCAGTATATGTTGCCTGCTCCATGTTATTTCAGTATATGTTGCCTGCTCCATGTTATTTCAGTATATGTTGCCTGCTCCATGTTATTTCAGTATATGTTGCCTGCTCCATGTTATTTCAGTATATTCTGCCTGCTCCATGTTATTTCAGTATATTTTGGGTGCTCCATGTTATTTCAGTATATTTTGCCTGCTCCATGTTATTTCAGTATATTCTGCCTGCTCCATGTTATTTCAGTATATTTTGCCTGCTCCATGTTATTTCAGTATATTTTGCCTGCTCCATGTTATTTCAGTATATTCTGCCTGCTCCATGTTATTTCAGTATATTTTGCGTGCTCCATGTTATTTCAGTATATTTTGCCTGCTCCATGTTATTTCAGTATATTTTGGCTGCTCCATGTTATTTCAGTATATTCTGCCTGCTCCATGTTATTTCAGTATATTTTGGGTGCTCCATGTTATTTCAGTATATTTTGGGTGCTCCATGTTATTTCAGTATATTTTGGGTGCTCCATGTTATTTCAGTATATTCTGCCTGCTCCATGTTATTTCAGTATATTTTGCCTTCTCCATGTTATTTCAGTATAATTCTGCCTGCTCCATGTTATTTCAGTATATGTTGCCTGCTCCATGTTATTTCAGTATATGTTGCCTGCTCCATGTTATTTCAGTATATGTTGCCTGCTCCATGTTATTTCAGTATATGTTGCCTGCTCCATGTTATTTCAGTATATGTTGCCTGCTCCATGTTATTTCAGTATATGTTGCCTGCTCCATGTTATTTCAGTATATGTTGCCAGCTCCATGTTATTTCAGTATATGTTGCCTGCTCCATGTTATTTCAGTATATGTTGCCTGCTCCATGTTATTTCAGTATATGTTGCCAGCTCCATGTTATTTCAGTATATTTTGCCTGCTCCATGTTATTTCAGTATATTCTGCCTGCTCCATGTTATTTCAGTATATGTTGCCTGCTCCATTTTATTTCAGTATATTTTGCCTGCTCCATGTTATTTCAATATATTCTGCCTTCTCCACATTATTTCAGTATACTTTGCCAGCTTCATGTTAATTCAATATATTCTGCCTGATTCATGTTATGTCAGTATATTCTGCCTGCTCCATGTTATTTCAGTATATTTTGGGTGCTCCATGTTATTTCAGTATATGTTGCCAGCTCCATGTTATTTCAGTATATTTTGGGTGCTCCATGTTATTTCAGTATATTTTGCGTGCTCCATGTTAATTCAATATATTCTGCCTGATTCATGTTATGTCAGTATATTCTGCCTGCTCCATGTTATTTCAGTATATTTTGGGTGCTCCATGTTATTTCAGTATATGTTGCCAGCTCCATGTTATTTCAGTATATGTTGCCTGCTCCATGTTATTTCAGTATATGTTGCCTGCTCCATGTTATTTCAGTATATGTTGCCTGCTCCATGTTATTTCAGTATATGTTGCCTGCTCCATGTTATTTCAGTATATTCTGCCTGCTCCATGTTATTTCAGTATATTTTGGGTGCTCCATGTTATTTCAGTATATGTTGCCTGCTCCATGTTATTTCAGTATATTCTGCCTGCTCCATGTTATTTCAGTATATGTTGCCTGCTCCATTTTATTTCAGTATATTTTGCCTGCTCCATGTTATTTCAATATATTCTGCCTTCTCCACATTATTTCAGTATATTTTGGGTGCTCCATGTTATTTCAGTATATTCTGCCTGCTCCATGTTATTTCAGTATATTTTGCCTGCTCCATGTTATTTCAGTATATTTGCCTGCTCCATGTTATTTCAGTATATGTTGGGTGCTCCATGTTATTTCAGTATATTTTGCGTGCTCCATGTTATTTCAGTGTATGTTGCCAGCTCCATGTTATTTCAGTATATGTTGCCAGCTCCATGTTATTTCAGTATATGTTTGCCTGCTCCATGTTATTTCAGTATATGTTCCTGCTCCATTTATTTCAGTAAATTATCTCCTGCTCCATGTTATTTCAGTATATGTTGCCAGCTCCATGTTATTTCAGTATATGTTGCCTGCTCCATGTTATTTCAGTATATGTTGCCTGCTCCATGTTATTTCAGTATATGTTGCCTGCTCCATGTTATTTCAGTATATGTTGCCTGCTCCATGTTATTTCAGTATATGTTGCCTGCTCCATGTTATTTCAGTATATGTTGCCAGCTCCATGTAATTTCAGCATATGTTGCCTGCTCCATGTTATTTCAGTATATGTTGCCAGCTCCATGTTATTTCAGTATATGTTGCCCGCTCCATGTTATTTTGTATATTTTGCCTAATCCATGTTATTTCAGTACATTTTGGGTGCTCCATGTTATTTCACTACATTTTGCTTGCTCCATGTTATTTCAGTATATTTTGCCTGCTCCATGTTATTTCAGTATATTCTGCCTTCTCCATATTATTTCAGTATATTTTGCCAGCTTCATGTTAATTCAGTATAATCTGCGTGCTCCATGTTATTTCAGTATATTCTGCCCGCTCCATGTTATTTCAGTATATTTTGGGTGCTCCATGTTATTTCAGTATATTTTGGGTGCTCCATGTTATGTCAGTATATTTTGGGTGCTCCATGTTATTTCAGTATATTCTGTCTGCTCCATGTTATTTCAGTATATTCTGCCTAATCAATGTTATTTCAGTATATTTTGGGTGCTCCATGTTATTTCAGTGTATGTTGCCAGCTCCATGTTATTTCAGTATATGTTGCCTGCTCCATGTTATTTCAGTATATGTTGCCTGCTCCATGTTATTTCAGTATATTCTGCCTGCTCCATGTTATTTCAGTATATGTTGCCAGCTCCATGTAATTTCAGCATATGTTGCCTGCTCCATGTTATTTCAGTATATGTTACATGCTCCATATTATTTCAGTATATGTTGCCTGCCCCATGTTATTTCAGTATATTCTGCCTTCTCCATGTTATTTCAGTATATGTTGCCTCCTCCATGTTATTTCAGTATATTTTGCCAGCTCCATGTTATTTCAGTATTTATTGCCTGCTCCATGTTATTTCAGTATATTTTGTGTGCTCCATGTTATTTCAGTATATTTTGGGTGCTCCATGTTATTTCAGTATATTCTGCCTGCTCCATGTTATTTCAGTATATTTTGGGTGCTCCATGTTATTTCAGTATATTTTGGGTGCTCCGTGTTATTTCAGTATATTCTGCCTGCTCCATGTTATTTCAGTATATTTTGGGTGCTCCATGTTATTTCAGTATATTTTGGGTGCTCCGTGTTATTTCAGTATATTCTGCCTGCTCCATGTTATTTCAGTGTATTTTGGGTGCTCCATGTTATTTGAGTAAATGTTGCCTGCCCCATGTTATTTCAGTATATTCTGCCTGCTCCATGTTATTTCAGTATATTTTGGGTGCTCCATGTTATTTCAGTATATGTTGGGTGATCCATGTTATTTACATTTACATTTACATTTGAGTATATTCTGCCTACTCCATGTTATTTCAGTATATTTTGGGTGCTCCATGTTATGTCAGTATATGTTGGGTATTCCATGTTATTTCAGTATATTCTGCCTGCTCCATGTTATTTCAGTATATTCTGCTTCCTCCATGTTATTTCAGTATATTTTGCCAGCTCCATGTTATTTCAGTATATTTTGCCTGCTCCATGTTATTTCAGTATATGTTGTGTGCTCCGTGTTATTTCAGTATATTTTGGGTGCTCCATGTTATTTCAGTATATTCTGCCTGCTCCATGTTATTTCAGTATATTCTGCTTGCTCCATGTTATTTCAGTATATTTTGCCTGCTCCATGTTATTTCAGTATATTCTGCCTGCTCCATGTTATTTCAGTATATTCTGCTTGCTCCATGTTATCTCAGTATATTTTGCCTGCTCCATGTTATTTCAGTATATTTTGTGTGCTCCATGTTATTTCAGTATATTTTGGGTGCTCCATGTTATTTCAGTATATTTTGCCTGCTCCATGTTATTTCAGTATATTTTGGGTGCTCCATGTTATTTCAGTATATTCTGCCTGCTCCATGTTATTTCAGTATATTTTGCCTGCTCCATATTATTTCAGTATATTTTGCCAGCTCCATGTTATTTCAGTATATTCTGCCTGCTCCATGTTATTTCAGTATATTCTGCCTGCTCCATGTTATTTCAGTATATTTTGGGTGCTCCATGTTATTTCAGTATATTCTGCCCGCTCCATGTTATTTCAGTATATGTTGCCTGCTCCATGTTATTTCAGTATATTTTGGGTGCTCCATGTTATTTCAGTATATTTTGCCTGCTCCATGTTATTTCAGTATATGTTGCCTGCTCCATGTTATTTCAGTATATGTTGCCTGCTCCATGTTATTTCAGTATATGTTGCCAGCTCCATGTTATTTCAGTATATGTTGCCTGCTCCATGTTATTTCAGTATATGTTGCCTGCTCCATGTTATTTCAGTATATTCTGCCTGCTCCATGTTATTTCAGTATATGTTGCCTGCTCCATGTTATTTCAGTATATTTTGCCTGCTCCATGTTATTTCAGTATATTCTGCCTTCTCCATGTTATTTCAGTATATTTTGCCTGCTCCATTTTATTTCAGTATATTTTTCCTGCTCCATGTTATTTCAGTATATTTTGCCTACTCCATGTTATTTCAGAATATATTGCCTGCTCCATGTTATTTCAGTATATTCTGCCTGCTCCATGTTATTTCAGTATATGTTGCCTGCTCCATGTTATTTCAGTATATTCTGCCTGCTCCATGTTATTTCAGTATATGTTGCCTGCTCCATTTTATTTCAGTATATTTTGCCTGCTCCATGTTATTTCAATATATTCTGCCTTCTCCACATTATTTCAGTATATGTTGCCAGCTCCATGTTATTTTCAGTATATTTTGCCTAATCCATGTTATTTCAGTATATTTTGGGTGCTCCATGTTATTTCAGTATATTTTACCTGCTCCATGTTATTTCAGTATATTTCGCCTGCTCCATGTTATTTCAGTATATTCTGCCTGCTCCATGTTATTTCAGTATATTTTGCCTACTCCATGTTATTTCAGTATATTCCGCCGTTCCATGTTATTTCAGTATATTCTGCCCTGCTCCATGTTATTTCAGTATATTTTGCCTGCTCCATGTTATTTCAGTATATTTTGGGTGCTCCATGTTATGTCAGTATATTTTGGGTGCTCCATGTTATTTCAGTATATTCTGTCTGCTCCATGTTATTTCAGTATATTCTGCCTGCTCCATGTTATTTCAGTATATTTTGGGTGCTCCATGTTATTTCAGTATATGTTGCCAGCTCCATGTTATTTCAGTATATGTTGCCTGCTCCATGTTATTTCAGTATATGTTGCCTGCTCCATGTTATTTCAGTATATGTTGCCTGCTCCATGTTATTTCAGTATATGTTGCCAGCTCCATGTTATTTCAGTATATGTTGCCTGCTCCATGTTATTTCAGTATATGTTGCCTGCTCCATGTTATTTCAGTATATGTTGCCTGCCCCATGTTATTTCAGTATATTCTGCCTTCTCCATGTTATTTCAGTATTTGTTGCCTCCTCCATGTTATTTCAGTATATTTTGCCGGCTCCATGTTATTTCAGTATTTGTTGCCTGCTCCATGTTATTTCAGTATTTTCTGCCTGCTCCATGTTATTTCAGTATATTTTGGGTGCTCCATGTTATTTGAGTATATTCTGCCTACTCCATGTTATTTCAGTATATTTTGCGTGCTCCATGTTATTTCAGTATATTTTGCGTGCTCCGTGTTATTTCAGTATATTCTGCCTGCTCCATGTTATTTCAGTGTATTTTGGGTGCTCCATGTTATTTGAGTATATTTTGGGTGCTCCGTGTTATTTCAGTAATTTTTGCCTGCTCCATGTTATTTCAGTGTATTTTGGGTGCTCCATGTTATTTGAGTAAATGTTGCCTGCCCCATGTTATTTCAGTATATTCTGCCTTCTCCATGTTATTTCAGTATATTATGGGTGCTCCATGTTATGTCAGTATATTTTGGGTGATCCATGTTATTTACATTTCATTTAATTTGAGTATATTCTCCCTACTCCATGTTATTTCAGGATATTTTGCGTGCTCCATGTTATGTCAGTATATTTTGCGTGCTCCATGTTATTTCAGTATATTCTGCCTGCTCCATGTTATTTCAGTATATTCTGCTTCCTCCATGTTATTTCAGTATATGTTGCCAGCTCCATGTTATTTCAGTATTTTTTGCCTGCTCCATGTTATTTCAGTATATTTTGCGTGCTCCGTGTTATTTCAGTATATTTTGCGTGCTCCATGTTATTTCAGTATATTCTGCCTTCTCCATGTTTTCAGTATATTTTGGGTGCTCCATGTTATTTCAGTATATTTTGCCTGCCCATGTTATTTCAGTATATTCTGCCTGCTCCATGTTATTTCAGTATATTCTGCCTGCTCCATGTTATTTCAGTATTTTTTGCCTGCTCCATGTTATTTCAGTATATTTTGTGTGCTCCATGTTATTTCAGTATATTTTGGGTGCTCCATGTTATTTCAGTATATTCTGCCTGCTCCATGTTATTTCAGTATATTTTGGGTGCTCCATGTTATTTCAGTATATTCTGCCTGCTCCATGTTATTTCAGTATATTTTGCCTGCTCCATGTTATTTCAGTATATTTTGGGTGCTCCATGTTATTTCAGTATATTCTGCCTGCTCCATGTTATTTCAGTATATTCTGCCTGCTCCATGTTATTTCAGTATATTTTGGTACTCCGTGTTATTTCAGTATATTCTGCCAGCTCCATGTTATTTCAGTATATGTTGCCTGCTCCATGTCATTTCAGTATATTTTGGGTGCTCCATGTTATTTCAGTATATTTTGCCTGCTCCATGTTATTTCAGTGTTTGTTGCCTGCTCCATGATATTTCAGTATATGTTGCCTGCTCCATGTTATTTCAGTATATGTTGCCAGCTCCATGTAATTTCAGCATATGTTGCCTGCTCCATGTTATTTCAGTATATTTGCCTGCTCCATGTTATTTCAGTATATTTTGCCTGCTCCATGTTATTTCAGTATATTTTGGGTGCTCCATGTTATTTCAGTATATGTTGCCTGCCCATGTTATTTCAGTATATTCTGCCTGCTCCATGTTATTTCAGTATATTTTGGGTGCTCCATGTTATTTCAGTATATGTTGCCTGATCCATGTTATTTCATATGTATATTCTGCCTGCTCCATGTTATTTCAGTATATTTTGGCTGCTCCATGTTATTTCAGTATATTTTGCCTGCTCCATGTTATTTCAGTATATTTTGCCTGCTCCATGTTATTTCAGTATATTTTGCCTGCTCCATGTTATTTCAGTATATTTTGCCTGCTCCATGTTATTTCAGTATATGTTGCCTGCTCCATGTTATTTCAGTATATTTTGCGTGCTCCATGTTATTTCAGTATATTTTGGCGTGCTCCATGTTATTTCAGTATATGCTGCCTGCTCCATGTTATGTCAGTATATTTTGGGTGCTCCATGTTATTTCAGTATATGTTGCCTGCTCCATGTTATTTCAGTATATTCTGCCTGCTCCATGTTATTTCAGTATATTCTGCCTGCTCCATGTTATTTCAGTATATTTTGCCTGCTCCATGTCATTTCAGTATATTTTGCGTGCTCCATGTTATTTCAGTATATTTTGCGTGCTCCATGTTATTTCAGTATATTCTGCCTGCTCCATGTTATTTCAGTATATGTTGGGTGCTCCATGTTATTTCAGTATATGTTGCCTGCTCCATGTTATTTCAGTATATGTTGCCTGCTCCATGTTATTTCAGTATATGTTGCCTGCTCCATGTTATTTCAGTATATTCTGCCTGCTCCATGTTATTTCAGTATATTCTGCCTGCTCCATGTTATTTCAGTATATTTTGCGTGCTCCATGTTATTTCAGTATATTCTGCCTGCTCCATGTTATTTCAGTATATGTTGCCAGCTCCATGTTATTTCAGTATATGTTGCCTGCTCCATGTTATTTCAGTATATGTTGCCTGCTCCATGTTATTTCAGTATATTCTGCCTGCTCCATGTTATTTCAGTATATGTTGCCTGCTCCATTTTATTTCAGTATATTTTGCCTGCTCCATGTTATTTCAGTATATTCTGCCTGCTCCATGTTATTTCAGTATATTCTGCTTGCTCCATGTTATTTCAGTATATTTTGCCTGCTCCATGTTATTTCAGTATATTTTGTGTGCTCCGTGTTATTTCAGTATATTTTGGGTGCTCCATGTTATTTCAGTATATTCTGCCTGCTCCATGTTATTTCAGTATATGTTGCGTGCTCCATGTTATTTCAGTATATTCTGCCTGCTCCATGTTATTTCAGTATATTTTGGGTGCTCCATGTTATTTCAGTATATTTTGGGTGCTCCATGTTATTTCAGTATATTCTGCCTGCTCCATGTTATTTCAGTATATTCTGCCTGCTCCATGTTATTTCAGTATATTTTGGGTGCTCCATGGTATTTCAGTATATGCTGCCCGCTCCATGTTATTTCAGTATATGTTGCCTGCTCCATGTCATTTCAGTATATTTTGCGTGCTCCATGTTATTTCAGTATATTCTGCCTGCTCCATGTTATTTCAGTATATGTTGCCTGCTCCATGTTATTTCAGTATATGTTGCCTGCTCCATGTTATTTCAGTATATGTTGCCAGCTCCATGTTATTTCAGCATATGTTGCCTGCTCCATGTTATTTCAGTATATGTTTGCCTGCTCCATGTTATTTCAGTATATTTTGCCTGCTCCATGTTATTTCAGTATATTCTGCCTTCTCCATGTTATTTCAGTATATTCTGCCTCCTCCATGATATTTCAGTATATGTTGCCTGCTCCATGTTATTTCAGTATATGTTGCCAGCTCCATGTTATTTCAGCATATGTTGCCTGCTCCATGTTATTTCAGTATATGTTGCATGCTCCATGTTATTTCAGTATATTTTGCCTGCTCCATGTTATTTCAGTATATTCTGCCTGCTCCATGTTATTTCAGTATATTCTGCCTGCTCCATGTTATTTCAGTATATTCTGCCTGCTCCATGTTATTTCAGTGTATTTTGGGTGCTCCATGTTATTTCAGTATATGTTGCCTGCCCATGTTATTTCAGTATATTCTGCCTGCTCCATGTTATTTCAGTATATTTTGGGTGCTCCATGTTATTTCAGTATATTCTGCCTGCTCCATGTTTTTTCAGGATATTTTGGGGGCTCCATGTTATGTCAGTATATTTTGCGTGCTCCATGTTATTTCAGTATATTCTGCCTGCTCCATGTTATTTCAGTATATACTGCCTAATCAATGTTATTTCAGTATATGTTGCCTGCTCCATGTTATTTCAGTATATTCTGCCTTCTCCATGTTATTTCAGTATATTTTGCCTGCTCCATGTTATTTCAGTATATGTTGCCAGCTCCATGTTATTTCAGTATTTTTTGCCTGCTCCATGTTATTTCAGTATATTTTGTGTGCTCCATGTTATTTCAGTATATTTTGGGTGCTCCATGTTATTTCAGTATATTCTGCCTGCTCCATGTTATTTCAGTATATTTTGGGTGCTCCATGTTATTTCAGTATATTCTGCCTGCTCCATGTTATTTCAGTATATTTTTGCCAGCTCCATGTTATTTCAGTAAATTATCTCCCTGCTCCATGTTATGTCAGTATATTCTGCCTGCTCCATGTTATTTCAGTATATTCTGCCTGCTCAATGTTCCTTCAGTATATTCTCCCTGCTCCATGTTATTTCAGTATATTCTGCCTAATCCATGTCATTTCAGTACATGTTGCCTGCTCCATGTTTTTTCAGTATATTCTCCCTGCTCCATGTTATTTCAGTATATGTTGCCTGCTCCATGTTATTTCAGTATATGTTGCCAGCTCCATGTTATTTCAGTATATGTTTCCTGCTCCATGTTATTTCAGTATATTCTGCCTGCTCCATGTTATTTCAGTATATGTTGCCTGCTCCATGTTGTTTCAGTATATTCTGCCTGCTCCATGTTATTTCAGTATATTTTGGGTGCTCCATGTTATTTCAGTATATGTTGCCAGATCCATGTTATTTCAGTATATGTTGCCAGCTCCATGTTATTTCAGTATATTCTGCTTTCTCCATGTTATTTCAGTATTTTATGGGTGATCCATGTTATTTCAGTATATGTTGCCATCTCCATGTTATTTCAGTATATTCTGCCTGCTCCATGTTATTTCTGTATATTTTGGGTGCTCCATGTTATTTCAGTATATGTTGCCAGCTCCATGTTATTTCAGTATATGTTGCCAGCTCCATTTTATTTCAGTATATGTTGCCTGCTCCGTGTTATTTCAGTATATGTTGCCCGCTCCATGTTATTTAAGTATATGTTGACATCTCCATGTTATTTCAGTATATTCTGCCTGCTCCATGTTATTTCTGTATATTTTGGGTGCTCCATGTTATTTCAGTGTATGTTGCAAGCTCAATGTTATTTCAGTATATGTTGCCAGCTCCATGTTATTTCAGTATATGTTGCCTGCTCCATGTTATTTCAGTATATGTTCCCTGCTCCATTTTATTTCAGTAAATTATCTCCTGCTCCATGTTATTTCAGTATATGTTGCCAGCTCCATGTTATTTCAGTATATGTTGCCTGCTCCATGTTATTTCAGTATTTGTTGCCTGCTCCATGTTATTTCAGTATATGTTGCCTGCTCCATGTTATTTCAGTATATGTTGCCTGCTCCATGTTATTTCAGTATATGTTGCCTGCTCCAAGTTATTTCAGTATATGTTGCCAGCTCCATGTCATTTCAGCATATGTTGCCTGCTCCATGTTATTTCAGTATATGTTGCCTGCTCCATATTATTTCAGTATATTTTACCTTCTCCCTGTTATTTCAGTATATTTCACCTGCTCCAGGTTATTTCAGTATATTCTGCCTTCTCCATGTTTTTTCAGGATATTTTGGGTGCTCCATGTTATTTCAGTATATTTTGCCTGCTCCATGTTATTTCAGTATATTCTGCCTGCTCCATGTTATTTCAGTATATTCTGCCTGCTCCATGTTATTTCAGTATATTTTGCCTGCTCCATGTTATTTCAGTATATTTTGCGTGCTCCGTGTTATTTCAGTATATTTTGCGTGCTCCATGTTATTTCAGTATATTCTGCCTGCTCCATGTTATTTCAGTATATTTTGCGTGCTCCATGCTATTTCAGTATATTCTGCCTGCTCCATGTTATTTCAGTATATTTTGCGTGCTCCATGTTATTTCAGTATATTTTGCGTGCTCCATGTTATTTCAGTATATTCTGCCTGCTCCATGTTATTTCAGTATATTCTGCCTGCTCCATGTTATTTCAGTATATTTTGGTGCTCCGTGTTATTTCAGTATATTCTGCCTGCTCCATGTTATTTCAGTATATGTTGCCTGCTCCATGTCATTTCAGTATATGTTGCCTGCTCCATGTTTTTTCAGTATATTTTGCCTGCTCCATGTTATTTCAGTGTTTGTTGCCTGCTCCATGATATTTCAGTATATGTTGCCTGCTCCATGTTATTTCAGTATATGTTGCCAGCTCCATGTAATTTCAGTATATGTTGCCTGCTCCATGTTATTTCAGTATATGTTGCCTGCTCCATGTTATTTCAGTATATTTTGCCTGCTCCATGTTATTTCAGTATATGTTGCCTGCTCCATGTTATTTCAGTATATTTTGCCTGCTCCATGTTATTTCAGTATATGTTGCGTGCTCCATGTTATTTCAGTATATATTGCCAGCTCCATGTTATTTCAGCATATGTTGCCTGCTCCATGTTATTTCAGTATATGTTTGCCTGCTCCATGTTATTTCAGTATATTTTGCCTGCTCCATGTTATTTCAGTATATGTTGCCTGCTCCATGTTATTTCAGTATATGTTGCCTGCTCCATGTTATTTCAGTATATTCTGCCTGCTCCATGTTATTTCAGTGTATTTTGCGTGCTCCATGTTATTTGAGTATATGTTGCCTGCCCATGTTATTTCAGTATATTCTGCCTGCTCCATGTTATTTCAGTATATTATGCGTGCTCCATGTTATGTCAGTATATTTTGCGTGATCCATGTTATTTACATTACATTTGAGTATATTCTGCCTACTCCATGTTTTTTCAGGATATTTTGGGTGCTCCATGTTATGTCAGTATATTTTGGGTGCTCCATGTTATTTCAGTATATTCTGCCTGCTCCATGTTATTTCAGTATATTCTGCCTGCTCCATGTTATTTCAGTATATTTTGCCAGCTCCATGTTATTTCAGTATATGTTGCCTGCTCCATGTTATTTCAGTATATTTTGCGTGCTCCATGTTATTTCAGTATATGTTGCCTGCTCCATGTTATTTCAGTATATTTTGCCTGCTCCATGTTATTTCAGTATATTTTGCCTGCTCCATGTTATTTCAGAATATATTGCCTGCTCCATGTTATTTCAGTATATTCTGCCTGCTCCATGTTATTTCAGTATATGTTGCCTGCTCCATTTTATTTCAGTATATTTTTCCTGCTCCATGTTATTTCAGTATATTTTGCCTACTCCATGTTATTTCAGAATATATTGCCTGCTCCATGTTATTTCAGTATATTTTGCCTGCTCCATGTTATTTCAGTATATTTTGGGTGCTCCATGTTATTTCAGTATATTTTGCCTGCTCCATGTTATTTCAGTATATTTTGCCTGCTCCATGTTATTTCAGTATATTTTGCCTGCTCCATGTTATTTCAGTATATTCTGCCTGCTCCATGTTATTTCAGTATATGTTGCCTGCTCCATGTTATTTCAGTATATGTTCCTGCTCCATGTTATTTCAGTATATGTTGCCTGCTCCATCTTATTTCAGTATATGTTGCCTGCTCCATGTTATTTCAGTATATTTTGGGTGCTCCATGTTATTTCAGTATATTTTGCCTGCTCCATGTTATTTCAGTATATGTTGCCTGCTCCATGTTATTTCAGTATATGTTGCCTGCTCCATGTTATTTCAGTATATGTTGCCAGCTCCATGTTATTTCAGCATATGTTGCCTGCTCCATGTTATTTCAGTATATGTTGCCTGCTCCATGTTATTTCAGTATATTCTGCCTGCTCCATGTTATTTCAGGATATTTTGGGTGCTCCATGTTATTTCAGTATATTTTGCCTGCCCATGTTATTTCAGTATATTCTGCCTGCTCCATGTTATTTCAGTATATTCTGCTTCCTCCATGTTATTTCAGTATATTTTGCCTGCTCCATGTTATTTCAGTATATTTTGTGTGCTCCGTGTTATTTCAGTATATTTTGGGTGCTCCATGTTATTTCAGTATATTCTGCCTGCTCCATGTTATTTCAGTATATTTTGCCTGCTCCATGTTATTTCAGTATATTCTGCCTGCTCCATGTTATTTCAGTATATTCTGCCTGCTCCATGTTATTTCAGTATATTTTGCCTGCTCCATGTTATTTCAGTATATTTTGCCTGCTCCATGTTATTTCAGTATATTTTGCCTGCTCCATGTTATTTCTGTATATTTTGGTGCTCCATGTTATTTCAGTATATGTTGCCAGCTCCATGTTATTTCAGTATATGTTGCCAGCTCCATTTTATTTCAGTATATGTTGCCTGCTCCGTGTTATTTCAGTATATGTTGCCCGCTCCATGTTATTTCAGTATATTCTGCATGCTCCTTGTTATTTCAGTACATTTTGGGTGCTCCATGTTATTTCAGTATATTTTGCCTGCCCCATGTTATTTCAGTATATTCTGCTTCCTCCATGTTATTTCAGTATATTTTGCCTGCTCCATGTTATTTCAGTATATTTTGGGTGCTCCATGTTATTTCAGTATATTCTACCTGCTCCATGTTATTTCAGTATATTTTAGGTGCTCCATGTTATTTCAGTATATTCTGCCTGCTCCATGTTATTTCAGTATATTTTGCGTGCTCCATGTTATTTCAGTATATTTTGCCTGCTCCATGTTATTTCAGTATATGTTGCCTGCTCCATGTTATTTCAGTATATGTTTGGGTGCTCCATGTTATTTCAGTATATGTTGCCTGCTCCATGTTATTTCAGTATATGTTGCCTGCTCCATGTTATTTCAGTATATTTTGGTGCTCCATGTTATTTCAGTATATTTTCCCGCTCCATGTTATTTCAGTATATGTTGCCTGCTCCATGTTATTTCAGTATATTTTGGGTGCTCCATGTTATTTCAGTATATGTTGCCAGCTCCATGTTATTTCAGTATATGTTGCCTGCTCCATGTTATTTCAGTATATGTTGCCTGCTCCATGTTATTTCAGTATATGTTGCCTGCTCCATGTTATTTCAGTATATGTTGCCTGCTCCATGTTATTTCAGTATATGTTGCCTGCTCCATGTTATTTCAGTATATTTTGCCTGCTCCATGTTATTTCAGTATATTTTGCGTGCTCCATGTTATTTCAGTATATTTTGCCTGCCCATGTTATTTCAGTATATTCTGCCTGCTCCATGTTATTTCAGTATATTTTGCCTGCTCCATGTTATTTCAGTATATTTTGCCTGCTCCATGTTATTTCAGTATATTTTGCCTGCTCCATGTTATTTCAGTATATTTTGCCTGCTCCATGTTATTTCAGTATATTCTGCCTGCTCCATGTTATTTCAGTATATTTTGGGTGCTCCATGCTATTTCAGTATATTCTCCCTGCTCCATGTTATTTCAGTATATTCTCCCTGCTCCATGTTATTTCAGTATATTTCGGGTGCTCCATGTTATTTCAGTATATTCTGCCTGATCCATGTTATTTCAGTATATTCTGCCTGCTCCATGTTATTTCAGTATATTTTGGGTGCTCCATGTTATTTCAGTATATTTTGGCTCCATGTTATTTCAGTATATGTTGCCTGCTCCATGTCATTTCAGTATATTTTGGGTGCTCCATGTTATTTCAGTATATTTTGCCTGCTCCATGTTATTTCAGTATATGTTGCCTGCTCCATGTTATTTCAGTATATGTTGCCTGCTCCATGTTATTTCAGTATATGTTGCCTGCTCCATGTTATTTCAGTATATGTTGCCTGCTCCATGTTATTTCAGTATATGTTGCCTGCTCCATGTTATTTCAGTATATTTTGCCTGCTCCATGTTATTTCAGTATATATTGCCTGCTCCATGTTATTTCAGTATATTCTGCCTGCTCCATGTTATTTCAGTATATGTTGCCTGCTCCATGTTATTTCAGTATATGTTCCCTGCTCCATGTTATTTCAGTATATGTTGCCTGCTCCATGTTATTTCAGTATATGTTGCCTGCTCCATGTTATTTCAGTATATTTTGCCTGCTCCATGTTATTTCAGTATATTCTGCCTGCTCCATGTTATTTCAGTATATTTTGCCTGCTCCATGTTATTTCAGTATATGTTGCCTGCTCCATGTTATTTCAGTATATGTTCCCTGCTCCATGTTATTTCAGTATATGTTCCCTGCTCCATGTTATTTCAGTATATGTTCCTGCCACATGTTATTTCAGTATATGTTGCCTGCTCCATGTTATTTCAGTATATGTTGCCTGCTCCATGTTATTTCAGTATATTCTGCCTCCTCCATGTTATTTCAGTATATTCTGCCTGCTCCATGTTATTTCAGTGTATTTTGGGTGCTCCATGTTATTTGAGTATATGTTGCCTGCCCCATGTTATTTCAGTATATTCTGCCTTCTCCATGTTATTTCAGTATATTATGGGTGCTCCATGTTATGTCAGTATATTTTGGGTGATCCATGTTATTTACATTTACATTTACATTTGAGTATATTCTCCCTACTCCATGTTTTTTCAGGATATTTTGGGTGCTCCATGTTATGTCAGTATATTTTGGGTATTCCATGTTATTTCAGTATATTCTGCCTGCTCCATGTTATTTCAGTATATTCTGCTTCCTCCATGTTATTTCAGTATATTTAGCCAGCTCCATGTTATTTCAGTATTTTTTGCCTGCTCCATGTTATTTCAGTATATTTTGTGTGCTCCGTGTTATTTCAGTATATTTTGGGTGCTCCATGTTATTTCAGTATATTCAGCCTGCTCCATGTTATTTCAGTATATTTTGCCTGCTCCATTTTATTTCAGTATATTTTGCCTGCTCCATGTTATTTCAGTATATTTTGCCTGCTCCATGTTATTTCAGTATATTTTGCCTGCTCCATGTTATTTCAGTATTTGTTGCCTGCTCCATGTTATTTCAGTATATTCTGCCTGCTCCATGTTATTTCTGTATATATTGGGTGCTCCATGTTATTTCAGTATATGTTGCCTGCTCCATGTTATTTCAGTATATGTTGCCTGCTCCATGTTATTTCAGTATATTCTGCCTGCTCCATGTTATTTCAGTATATTTTGCCTGCTCCATGTTATTTCAGTATATTTTGGGTGCTCCATGTTATTTCAGTATATTCTGCCTGCTCCATGTTATTTCAGTATATTCTGCCTGCTCCATGTTATTTCAGTATATTTTGGTACTCCGTGGTATTTCAGTATATTCTCCCCGCTCCATGTTATTTCAGTATATGTTACCTGCTCCATGTCATTTCAGTATATTTTGGGTGCTCCATGTTTTTTCAGTATATTTTGCCTGCTCCATGTTATTTCAGTGTTTGTTGCCTGCTCCATGATATTTCAGTATATGTTGCCTGCTCCATGTTATTTCAGTATATGTTGCCAGCTCCATGTAATTTCAGCATATGTTGCCTGCTCCATGTTATTTCAGTATATGTTACATGCTCCATATTATTTCAGTATATTCTGCCTTCTCCATGTTTTTTCAGGATATTTTGGGTGCTCCATGTTATTTCAGTATATTTTGCCTGCCCCATGTTATTTCAGTATATTCTGCCTTCTCCATGTTATTTCAGTATATTCTGCTTCCTCCATGTTATTTCAGTATATTTTGCCTGCTCCATGTTATTTCAGTATATTTTGTGTGCTCCGTGTTATTTCAGTATATTTTGGGTGCTCCATGTTATTTCAGTATATTCTGCCTGCTCCATGTTATTTCAGTATATTTTGGGTGCTCCATGCTATTTCAGTATATTCTCCCTGCTCCATGTTATTTCAGTATATTCTCCCTGCTCCATGTTATTTCAGTATATTTCGGGTGCTCCATGTTATTTCAGTATATTCTGCCTGATCCATGTTATTTCAGTATATTCTGCCTACTCCATGTTATTTCAGTATATTTTGGTGCTCCGTGTTATTTCAGTATATTCTGCCGGCTCCATGTTATTTCAGTATATGTTGCCTGCTCCATGTTATTTCAGTATATTTTGGGTGCTCCATGTTATTTCAGTATATTTTGCCTGCTCCATGTTATTTCAGTGTATGTTGCCTGCTCCATGTTATTTCAGTATATGTTGCCTGCTCCATGTTATTTCAGTATATGTTGCCTGCTCCATGTTATTTCAGCATATGTTGCCTGCTCCATGTTATTTCAGTATATGTTACATGCTCCATATTATTTCAGTATATTTTGCCTGCCCCATGTTATTTCAGTATATTCTGCCTTCTCCATGTTATTTCAGTATATTCTGCCTCCTCCATGATATTTCAGTATATGTTGCCTGCTCCATGTTATTTCAGTATATGTTGCCAGCTCCATGTAATTTCAGCATATGTTGCCTGCTCCATGTTATTTCAGTATATTTTGTGTGCTCCGTGTTATTTCAGTATATTTTGGGTGCTCCATGTTATTTCAGTATATTCTGCCTGCTCCATGTTATTTCAGTATATTTTGGGTGCTCCATGCTATTTCAGTATATTCTGCCCTGCTCCATGTTATTTCAGTATATTCTGCCTGCTCCATGTTATTTCAGTATATTTTGCGTGCTCCATGTTATTTCAGTATATTCTGCCTGATCCATGTTATTTCAGTATATTCCGCCTGCTCCATGTTATTTCAGTATATTTTGCGTACTCCGTGTTATTTCAGTATATTTTGCCCGCTCCATGTTATTTCAGTATATGTTGCCTGCTCCATGTCATTTCAGTATATTTTGGGTGCTCCATGTTATTTCAGTATATTTTGCCTGCTCCATGTTATTTCAGTGTATGTTGCCTGCTCCATGATATTTCAGTATATGTTGCCTGCTCCATGTTATTTCAGTATATGTTGCCTGCTCCATGTTATTTCAGTATATGTTGCCTGCTCCATGTTATTTCAGTATATGTTGCCTGCTCCATGTTATTTCAGTATATTTTGCGTGCTCCATGTTATTTCAGTATATTCTACCTTCTCCATGTTATTTCAGTATATTCTGCCTCCTCCATGATATTTCAGTATATGTTGCCTGCTCCATGTTATTTCAGTATATGTTGCCAGCTCCATGTAATTTCAGCATATGTTGCCTGCTCCATGTTATTTCAGTATATGTTACATGCTCCATATTATTTCAGTATATGTTGCCTGCCCCATGTTATTTCAGTATATTCTGCCTGCTCCATGTTATTTCAGTATATTCCGCCTGCTCCATGTTATTTCAGTATATTTTGCCTGCTCCATGTTATTTCAGTATATTTTGCGTGCTCCATGTTATTTCAGTATATGTTGCCTGCCCATGTTATTTCAGTATATTCTGCCTGCTCCATGTTATTTCAGTATATTTTGCGTGCTCCATGTTATTTCAGTATATTCTGCCTACTCCATGTTATTTCAGGATATTTTGGGGACTCCATGTTATGTCAGTATATTTTGGGTGCTCCATGTTATTTCAGTATATTCTGCCTGCTCCATGTTATTTCAGTATATTCTGCCTGCTCCATGTTATTTCAGTATATTTTGCCTGCTCCATGTTATTTCAGTATATTCTGCCTGCTCCATGTTATTTCAGTATATTTTGCCTGCTCCATGTTATTTCAGTATATTTTGCCTGCTCCATGTTATTTCAGTATATTTTGCCTGCTCCATCTTATTTCAGTATATGTTGCCTGCTCCATGTTATTTCAGTATATTTTTGGTGCTCCATGTTATTTCAGTATATTCAGCCTGCTCCATGTTATTTCAGTATATTTTGCCTGCTCCATTTTATTTCAGTATATTTTGCCTGCTCCATGTTATTTCAGTATATTTTTTTGCCAGCTCCATGTTATTTCAGTAAATTATCTCCCTGCTCCATGTTATTTCAGTATATTTTGCCTGCTCTATGTTTTTTCAGTATATTCTGCCTGCTCAATGTTATTTCAGTATATGTTTCCTGTTCCATGTTGTTTGAGTATATGTTGCCTAATCCATGTCATTTCAGTACATGTTGCCTGCTCCATGTTATTTCAGTATATTCTCCCTGCTCAATGTTATTTCAGTATATGTTGCCAGCTCCATGTTATTTCAGTATATGTTGCCTGCTCCATGTTATTTCAGTATATGTTTCCTGCTCCATGTATTTCAGTATATTCTCCCTGCTCCATGTTATTTCAGTATATGTTGCCTGATCCATGTTGTTTCAGTATATTCTGCCTGCTCCATGTTATTTCAGTATATTTTGGGTGCTCCATGTTATTTCAGTATATGTTGCCAGATCCATGTTATTTCAGTATATGTTGCCAGCTCCATGTTATTTCAGTATATTTTGCTTCTCCATGTTATTTCAGTATATTTTGCGTGCTCCATGTTATTTCAGTATATGTTGCCTCTCCATGTTATTTCAGTATATGCTGCCTGCTCCATGTTATTTCAGTATATTTTGGGTGCTCCATGTTATTTCAGTATATGTTGCCAGCTCCATTTTATTTCAGTATATGTTTGCCTGCTCCATGTTATTTCAGTATATGTTGCCCTTCTCCATGTTATTTCAGTATATGTTGCCAGCTCCATGTTATTTCAATATTTGTTGCCTTCTCCATGTTACTTCAGTATATTCTGCCTGCTCCATGTTATTTCAGTATATTTTGGGTGCTCCATGTTATTTCAGTGTATGTTGCAAGCTCAATGTTATTTCAGTATATGTTGCCAGCTCCATGTTATTTCAGTATATGTTGCCTGCTCCATGTTATTTCAGTATATGTTTGCCTGCTCCATGTTATTTCAGTAAATTATCTCCTGCTCCATGTTATTTCAGTATATGTTGCCAGCTCCATGTTATTTCAGTATATGTTGCCTGCTCCATGTTATTTCAGTATATGTTGCCTGCTCCATGTTATTTCAGTATATGTTGCCTGCTCCATGTTATTTCAGTATATGTTGCCTGCTCCATGTTATTTCAGTATATGTTGCCTGCTCCAAGTTATTTCAGTATATGTTGCCTGCTCCATGTCATTTCAGCATATGTTGCCTGCTCCATGTTATTTCAGATATGTTGCCTGCTCCATGTTATTTCAGTATATTTTCCTGCTCCATGTTATTTCAGTATATTTTGCGTGCTCCATGTTATTTCAGTATATTCTGCCTGCTCCATGTTATTTCAGGATATTTTGGGTGCTCCATGTTATTTCAGTATATTTTGCCTGCTCCATGTTATTTCAGTATATTCTGCCTGCTCCATGTTATTTCAGTATATTTTGCCTGCTCCATGTTATTTCAGTATATTTTGCCTGCTCCATGTTATTTCAGTATATTTTGCCTGCTCCATGTTATTTCAGTATATTTTGCCTGCTCCATGTTATTTCAGTATATTCTGCCTGCTCCATGTTATTTCAGTATATTTTGGGTGCTCCATGTTATTTCAGTATATGTTGCCAGCTCCATGTAATTACAGCATATGTTTGCCTGCTCCATGTTATTTCAGTATATGTTGCCTGCTCCATGTTATTTCAGTATATGTTTGCCTGCTCCATGTTATTTCAGTATATTTCTGCCTGCTCCATGTTATTTCAGTATATTCTGCCTGCTCCATGTTATTTCAGTATATTTTGCCTGCTCCATGTTATTTCAGTATATGTTGCCTGCTCCATGTTATTTCAGTATATGTTGCCTGCTCCATGTTATTTCAGTATATGTTCCCTGCTCCATGTTATTTCAGTATATTTTGCCTGCTCCATGTTATTTCAGTATATTCTGCCTGCTCCATGTTATTTCAGTATATTTTGCCTGCTCCATGTTATTTCAGTATATTTTGCCTGCTCCATGTTATTTCAGTATATTTTGCCTGCTCCATGTTATTTCAGTATATTCTGCCTTCTCCATGTTATTTCAGTATATTTTGGGTGCTCCATGTTATTTCAGTATATTCTGCCTACTCCATGTTATTTCAGTATATTTTGGGTACTCCATGTTATTTCAGTATATTTTGGGTGCTCCATGTTATTTCAGTATATTCTGCCTGCTCCATGTTATTTCAGTATATGTTGCCTGCTCCATGTTATTTCAGTATATTTTGCCTGCTCCATGTTATTTCAGTATATTCTGCCTGCTCCATGTTATTTCAGTATATGTTGCCTGCTCCATGTTATTTCAGTATATGTTGCCAGCTCCATGTTATTTCAGTATATTTTGCCTGCTCCATGTTATTTCAGTATATTTTGCGTGCTCCATGTTATTTCAGTATATTTTGCGTGCTCCATGTTATTTCAGTATATTCTGCCTGCTCCATGTTATTTCAGTATATTTTGCGTGCTCCATGTTATTTCAGTATATTTTGCCTGCTCCATGTTATTTCAGTATATTTTGCCTGCTCCATGTTATTTCAGTATATTTCTGCCTGCTCCATGTTATTTCAGTATATGTTGCCTGCTCCATGTTATTTCAGTATATTCTGCCTGCTCCATGTTATTTCAGTATATGTTGCCTGCTCCATGTTATTTCAGTATATTCTGCCTGCTCCATGTTATTTCAGTATATGTTGCCTGCTCCATGTTATTTCAGTATATGTTGCCAGCTCCATGTAATTTCAGCATATGTTGCCTGCTCCATGTTATTTCAGTATATGTTACATGCTCCATATTATTTCAGTGTATTCTGCCTTCTCCATGTTTTTTCAGGATATTTTGGGTGCTCCATGTTATTTCAGTATATTTTGCCTGCCCCATGTTATTTCAGTATATTCTGCCTTCTCCATGTTATTTCAGTATATTCTGCTTCCTCCATGTTATTTCAGTATATTTTGCCTGCTCCATGTTATTTCAGTATATTTTGTGTGCTCCGTGTTATTTCAGTATATTTTGGGTGCTCCATGTTATTTCAGTATATTCTGCCTGCTCCATGTTATTTCAGTATATTTTGCCTGCTCCATGTTATTTCAGTATATTTTGGTTATTTCAGTATATTCAGCCTGCTCCATGTTATTTCAGTATATTTTGCCTGCTCCATTTTATTTCAGTATATTTTGCCTGCTCCATGTTATTTCAGTATATTTTGCCTGCTCCATCTTATTTCAGTATATGTTGCCTGCTCCATGTTATTTCAGTATATTTTGGGTGCTCCATGTTATTTCAGTATATTCAGCCTGCTCCATGTTATTTCAGTATATTTTGCCTGCTCCATGTTATTTCAGTATTTG
>NW_025536227.1:0-65303 GCF_020615455.1 Coregonus clupeaformis
CCGGCTGTGCTGACCCGTGCGAATTTCCCAAATGTGGAAATCTCGATTGCATAATTTCTGGTAGTGGGGGACTGCGTTCGCGTCTCCCTGATCTTGGTGTCCAAAAACAGTGAGTGAAATTTTGTGACATAAGTTAGTTGAGTTAAGTGAGGTTTGTCTGCATTTGCCTCTACTTTAGCTTTACTTCTTCATCTGATGAATGGTTTCAGAATTATCGATATCAAAGCACCATGAAGTGCTTTGAGAGACTAGTCAAGGATCATATCACCTCTACCTTACCTGTCACCCTCGACCCACTTCAATTTGTTTACCACCCCAATAGATCCACAGACGATGCAATCGCCATCACACTGCACACTGCCCTATCCCATCTGGACAAGAGGAATACCTATGTAAGAATGCTGTTCATTGACTATAGCTCAGCATTCAACACCATAGTACCCTCCAAGCTCATCATTAAGCTTGAGGCCCTGGGTCTGAACCCCGCCCTGTGCAACTGGGTCCTGGACTTCCCTGACGGGCCGCCCCCAGGTGGTGAAGGTAGGAAACAACACCTCCACTTTGCTGATCCTCAACACTGGGGCCCCACAAGTGTGCGTGCTCAGCCCCCTCCTGTACTCCCTGTTCACCCATGACTGCGTGGCCAAGCACGCCTCCAACTCAATCATCAAGTTTGCAGACGACACAACAGTAGTAGGCTTGATTACCAACAATGACGAGACAGCCTACAGGAGGAGGTGAGGGCTCTTGGAGTGTGGTGCCAGGAAAATAACCTCTCACTCAATGTCAACTAAACAAAGGAGATGATCGTGGACTTCAGGAAACAGCAGAGGGTGCACCCCCCTATCCACATCGACGGGACCGCAGTGGAGAAGGTGGAAAGCTTCAAGTTCCTTGGCGTACACATCACTGACAAACTGAAATGGTCCACCCACACAGACAGTGTGGTGAAGAAGGCACAACAGAGCCTCTTCAACCTCAGGAGGCTGAATAAATTTGGCTTGGCACCCAAAACCCGCACAAACTTTTACAGATGCACCATTGAGAGCATCCTGTAGGGCAGTATCACTGCCTGGTACGGGCAACTGCACCGCCCGCAACCGCAGGGCTCTCCAGTGGGTGGTGCGGTCTGCCGAACGCATTATCGGGGGCAAACTACCCGCCCTCCAGGACACCTACAGCACCCGATGTCACAGGAAAGCCAAAAAGATCATCAAGGACATCAACCACCTGAGCCACGGCCTGTTCACCCGCTATCATCCAGAGAGGCGAGGTCAGTACAGGTGCATCAAAGCTAGGACCGAGAGACTGAAAAACAGCTTCTATCTCAAGGCCATCAGACTGTTAAATAGCCATCACTAGCGCATTAGAGGCTGCTGCTGCCTATAGAAATCACTGGCCACTTTAAGAAATGGAACACTAGTCACATTAATGTTTACATATCTTGCATTACTCATCTCATATGTATATACTGTATTCTATTCTATAATATTCTACTGTATTTTAGTCCATGCCGCTCTGTCATTGCTCGTCCATATATGTATATATTCTTAATTCCATTCCTTACTTAGATTTGTGTGTATTGGGTATATGTTGTGAAATTGTTAGATATTACTTGTTAGATATTACTGCACTGTCGGAGGTAGACGCACAAGCATTTCGCTACACCCGCAATTTCATCAGCTAAACGTGTATGTGACTAATTACATTTGAATTGATTTGATTCATTTTCTCTTCTGAATTGCCCGAATGTCTGTGATTTGTTATTGTAGCACTGGTTTTAATGCCAATAATGTGCTGATAATATATGGGCCTGGGCCTATTTGTGATTTCAGGGCCGGTCCTAGCGTTTTGGAGGCCCTAAAGGCCGGTGCCTAGTGAACCAAAGCGAGTGTGCTCGCATACTCCCTTAAAATACCTTTGCTTGAATAACGAGAACAAAAGCGGCAATAGTACTGTTTACCCATTTTGAGACGCCATAGCCAGTATACACTTCCTCAATAGTCAGAATTAATGTCCCCCCTGGCCAAAATGTGTCCCCCTCTGCGTCACAATGGGATTCGATAAACTATTAGCGTCCGTTGCTATATCAACGGTGTGATGACCTAATGATTAGAATTTTGGAGATCATTACAGCCTAAATTATGTTATTTTCATCATTACTCTGCAAACAAGGCTGATTTCCGCGACAATTTCGCTGTTTAAACAAGTTTTGTTTAGCTAATAAAATGAAAACATTACTTCAAACTACTTTAGTTAACATTACAAAATGAAATCCATGTCTTAAACATTGCTACGTTTCGGAAATGGCAAATAAAACGTGTAATCTGCTTTACTCCATTCATTTGCAAATTCGTTTGATTCATACACTGGCTTGTCTGGCTGTCATGTTTTTATTTTAACCTGCCCGTCCCTTATCTGCACTGAAATAATATAATTTCAGTAGTCCTCTATTATTATTCTCTTTTTTCTATCTCGCATAGCTCATTAGTACACCCTAGTGGTTGAATATATATGTCTCTATTGTAGGTCCTAGAATACAACAATGAATAATGTTGAACAAATAAATACCATCAAAGGATACCTTACAACTTAAAATAATCAACACCTTGTGAAACAGCTGTGAAAACCAACCTAGCAATATTTAAGATTTTAATACATAAATGTTGATATTTTTTGGTACAGTTGTGTCAATTTATTTTCACAGATTTTTATGTACACTCACATGGCAATCATAGACTAAAATACTGAATTCTGGTGTGGAATTTTGAGTAGGTGGTTGCTGTGTGGGTGGGAGGTTCTGCCTGTCATTTGTTCTCAACAGGCAGCCAGTCTCGGAAGGGGGACTTGAAGAGGGAGACTGCAAAGTCCAGGCACTGCTGCTCTCTTTGTTCCGAGTGTTTGCAGTGCTAGTGTTTTTAGTTAATCTGTGTATCTCACATATTATGTGCCCAGTATGATAGGGCAAGACAACTTTCTTAGCAGATAATAACAACATTACAATAACAGTAGCTGTAGATGATGTAATGAAAAGTTGGAGGGTGGTTGGTAATGGAGGACATCAGGTGGATCCACGTCTGGGTGTTGGGCAGAACCCCTTGGTCCTGGAGAACAGGAGCAGAGTTAAAGGGAACAGGGTAGGAGACCGAGACGTAAACAAGCAAACACACAGGTTACACTATACTGTGAGAAGATTTGATGGATTAGTACAGTGTTATAAATGTGAGATATGTACTTTTCAACACTTTTGGAAGGTATAGCCTACCTCAAGCTGGTCCCCCTCCGACTTAGAGCACAGAGAATCAGACTGATCCGAACTCACTGATTCTGGTGGATGGGATACCTCCTGGACAGTCGATGGTCCTAAAGTCATTTGGAGAGGTAAATTGAAGAGGTACATTTTTATAAGCTCAGCATAATTACAATTTCTTGCTTTCTCAAATGTCAACCAAAGCTTAACATACTTTGTTTATTGGGCTTCACCGAGGTGTAGGGCTTTCAGTGGTCGACCGTCCAACTGCTCCAACTGGAGAAGATTGTTGGCTTCCCCGAGGTAACCCTAGGAAAATATCAGTGTTAGGGAAACTAAAACTAGCTTCAGGTTATTTTGTGTGCAAATGCAAATAGTTATTATCTGAGATGTTTTATATTCACCTTAACAGATGGTGACCCCAGCTAGCAGCGAAAGAGCAGCAAGGTTTCCCAGGTCTCGCCTTCCTTTCGTCCTTCTTCCAAACCAAGTAATTAGCCCGGATGTCGTAGCACTTGGTCCCCTTCTTGATTCTGCTCCGGTAGCTCTCCTTCTGTTTCTCCTGCGCCTTGTCGATGTTCAGTCTCACCTTGATTGATAACAGGAATAAATGCAATTATATTTCATATTACAAATACATTTCTTACATATTTCTTGGAGGGCCAGAAAATAAATTAACAGCGGACAATCATTTTTACCTGGTCAAAAACCTCCACATCCTTCTCAGTCCGTGCCTGATGGTGGTTCTCAAGGCGTTCTGATCTGGTTCGACAACTTCCACCACATCAGGTGGGGTTTCAGTGATCTGAAAGTACGTTATACAAAAATAGCAATAGACAAACAACACTAAGTCAATCATAGGTGAGCTGTGGGTTGAAGCTGTCCATCATCGCCTTGGAGGTGGCCTCGCCAGTCTCGTCCTTGATGGGTATCACATGTTTTTTATTTTTGGTTCCAAGCACTCTTTTTAATGGGTTACAGAAGGGAATTTAGAGTTAAGCACGTACTCCTCATTTACTGACCTTAATGGGTATTGCCTCCACCCAATTGGTAAAGTGAATCCCATTCCTGGATTTTTGTGAAGGGTCCGATGAGGTCCACCCCTAACATTTAAAGTGGTCCGATGAGGTCCACCCCTAACATTTACAGTGTTAAAGAGAAGATTACTTTATTCTTACCCGTATCTGTGTCATACAGTATGCAGATTTTCATATTTGTAAGGATACTGACATACACACACATTCTATAATATTGGAACTATGCTGTGGTCAAATAAAGCAACCATTAAAAAAAGAACTTATCAGGGCAAAATTTGAATTGGGACACTTACCGATCATGTGCCATGGTGAAACAACTTTGATGGGCTTCAACTCCAGCGCCAGTCTTCGCCCTCTCAAACTTCTGGCAGGCTAGACAGGGTACTGACCTTTAAGCAAAAAGTGACAAATTAAAACATTGTGTGCTCTCTGATATGACATTAATTGAAATCATAATAATTTCAGATATAATAGAATGTGAATGATAAACCAAAGGCTATTTTACTTGCCCAGCTGTCCACCTCCTTGACAATTCCCTGTCAGGAGAAGCATAGGTTGATTTTGGCAATCATGCCAATCATTTTGGCAATGTAGTCCCCTGTAGCTCAGTTGGTAGAGCATGGCGCTTGCAACGCCAGGGTTGTGGGTTCGTTTCCCATGGGGGGGCCAGTATGAAAAAATGTATGCACTCACTAACTGTAAGTCGCTCTGGATAAGAGCGTCTGCTAAATGACGTAAATGTAATGCGCTTCACGCCGAAATGGCAAGCATGCATCTCGGTCAGTAAGGCCTCCTTCTCCTCCTCAGTAAAAATCTGACAGATGTGATGTGATGGTAGAGTTTGCTAAACAAATACCCACTGGATTGATGTAAATAATCATGATATCATTCTGCCAGGTAAGCACAGGGTACTTTGTAGCTAATATTTAAGTGAGAAGGTTTTTGGGAAAACTTTTCCATCTACGGATTGTAGAGGGCCCCTAACTCTGTAACGCTCCAGCGATACAGATTGAATAGAGCTCCTATGCAGCGTACACATATTGTCGTGTTGCATTAATCCGTATGTCATCTTCACGGAGTCGTGCTCAGCTACTGAATAGAAAACTGTAGTGTGTGTAACGCAAGACAGAGAAGAGCCTGTCTCCTCAGAGATTGCGTTTATTTTGGGAGATTTCACAATATGACCTTTTAATTCAAGACAGGATAAATATATTGTTTCAGGTCATAATAAAACATGTTTTGTATAGTTACTTTTTTCTTAACTTGTTTCTCTAACTTTATAGCAAGTCAAGCTAATTTACACTGCAGAGCAGCTAGCTAGCTAGCTAACGTTAGCTAGGCTAGGTTGAAGACAACTGTAGCTAGTGACCTCCACCTAATAATTATAATAATAAACTTAAACGGGAGGCAACAGTCAAATTCAAATAATATAATTGTCTTAACAGCCAATGTGTAATAATTAACATTACCAATAAAATAGTACTCACTTATAGGAATGGGTAATTGTTTACAAGTTGCTAGCGATCCCATAAAGCCATCGCTGAAACCGACATATTTTCATCTTCTTCTGTGGTTTGGTAACTTTCTGTTCTTCGACGGACTCTGGCTGGACTGAAGACAACGCAAAGTTTGGAAGATTTCAAAGTATGCGACGTCCGTCTCGGAACAGAGCCTTCAACCGCAAGGTGCCGTTGCGATTCCACTCCCTGTCCGGGAACCATTTATTACATTGATTTTTGGAACAGGGAGATGGAATAGGGGTTTGCTCCGTCCACTCCACGCATCGACCTGGTATTGCAGTACCTCTAGGAACGGTGCACCCCCCTAATATTGTTCAAAGAAATACAGTTTCATCGGATCAAAGAGTTGGATCTTCCTTTGCTAGCAGTGTCCCGTTTGAGCTTATTCTTATCAGAGTCAGTTCCTGCAACAACAAAAAAGAAAGTGCTGTATATGTCGAACTGTTGACATAATGTTGATATTCATGCATTTGTCAGAACTCTTTGGATTTGCCCGTTATTTTCACCAGTCCAGGACATCCTGGAACGGTGCACACCCTACCCGGGGAAATAACGGTGTTGAAAGTAAAACATCTGATTTTGAAGGTTGTGCGTTTGCCTCTTGGTTGAAAAGAATCGATCTACTCACAATTGGATGTATGACCCTTTGCAATGACATTGCACAAAAATATCAGCTTACAGAACTTTTTATTGCAACTATGAAACACAAGATTGGGCAGTAGCCTACGATTCACAAAATACAGCCAGCTAAGATACTCAGTATAACAATGAAGAAAAACAATAAGTAGTACATTCAGCTATGGTAGGTCAAAACAAGCACATATAATATGTCAGGCTGTTTTGACTTTGATTTCAGTATATGCATGGCATAAGCATAAATAAGTGTTTCTTACTGCTAAGGAAAACTTTTCTCCCACTTACTATTACTGTAGCCTAGCTAGCCTATACTCTGTCTTGTGGATGAATAAGTAGGCTACTGTCTCTTCCCCATATCTGAGGGTCGTATGCCACCAAGTGGTCAATGGTGTAATTGCAACATGTTTACTGAGCGCTGAACACAAGCTTCAGGAAACGACTATATACCTACAATCCCTGGAATGCTACGAAACACCAGAAATAGTTGGTGTCATTCGTTTGGCTATATGTGCACGAACGTGATTTCAGCATTTTGGTACATCGCATACTTTTGTGATATCAGACAGACGTGTAGATATTAAAACGTCAAGGTAAAGATCATTTCTACCGTGTTGTATGACGGGAAAATAGTCGGACAGTGATATAACCAAGTAAAACAAAATTAATCGCTTTTCCACCGCTCTCTCCACAACTGTATTCATAAACGTAATTAAACCCTGGTCGATATGATGCGTTATTATCAGGGGCCAAGTGGTAACCGTCAGCCAAAAACGTGTGCACTGGAATGACTAGCCCTCCACCGCCATCTCCAGCTCATACTTACCTGGCAAGGGAGATACCGTGATCAAGAAGGCGGTTCACCCAGGGTGAGGCTCAGCCATTGCACTCCGGCTGTGCTGACCCGTGCGAATTTCCCAAATGTGGAAATCTCGATTGCATAATTTCTGGTAGTGGGGGACTGCGTTCGCGCTCTCCCCTGATCTTGGTGTCCAAAAACAATTATTTAACCTTTGTCACTTTGTGGGTATTAGAGTTATGGTTCTGAGATCGGTTGAGTTAAGTGAGGTATGTCTGCATTTGCCTTTACTTTAGCTTTGCTTCTTCATCGGATGAATGCTAGCTAACTACGGCTAATTTATGGTCACGTCAAACAGTGCAGACAGAATAACAACAGTAGCTGCATTTTCATTTGTTTAAGCTGTTTTCTAGGGACATTTATTTGCATACATTCATAAGAATGAGCTAATGAGGCACGATTTCGCCTGGCATAGAAAATGTGCTCTCTCCTCAGGACATTGTTGTTCAGAGGAGCTAGCCAACAACACAGCTAACACAATCACTTCAAACTGAACTTGAAAAGACTGCAAACTAGCTGCACTTCGGTTCGTTATACCTATTTTCAATTGACATTTCTTTGTATATATCCATAAAAATGATGCCAGCTGTTTCATGATTTCGACTGGCTGAGAAAAGCTGCCTGCCTCTGTCTAGTCCCTACAATTGTATTACTATTGGACAGCTGGAGATCGAATTTGAATATTGAAACAATGTTGCAAATGTCGGAGATACAGACATCAAGGTTTATACAAATCTCCCCTGTTGAAAACTAAATGTTAGTCTAAAAGAAATGTGAGACAATGTCTAGATGCTTTTTATAGTGGACATCAAGTTTATAAATTGCCTGGCTGGGTTGATGAAACAGTGGTTTGCACAGTCAGATGTAACAGAGTAAATAAGCATTTTAATGTAATAGATTTAGCCGGTGGTAACTTGTGGAATAGACACCATCTGGAATGCGGTTTTAAACAATCAGGATTAGACCCACCTGTTGTACACAAATGGGTAATTGTTTACAAGTTGCTAGCGATCCCATAAAGCCATCCCCGAACCCGACATATTTTCTTCTTCTTCTATGGTTTGTTAACTTCCTGTTCTTCGACGGACTCTGGCTGGACTGAAGATGATGCAAAGTTTAGAAGATTTCAAAGTATGCGGCGTCAGTCTCAGAACAGAGCCTTCAACCGCAAGGGGCCGTTGCAATTCCACTTCCTATCTGGGAACCATATATTAAATAGATTTTTGGAACAGGGAGATGGAATAGGGGTTTGCTTTGTCCACTCCATGCATCAACCTGGTATTGCAGTATCTCCAGGAACGGTGCACCCCTCTAATGTTGTTAAAGAATCGCATCTTCCTTTGCTAGCAGTGTCCTGTTTGAGCTCATTCTTATCAGAGTCAGTTCCTGCCAAAAAAAGAAAGTGCTGTATATGTCAACTGTTTACATACTGTAATGACCCAGCTGGGTCATAAAGTAAAAGAGAGACGGGCACCAGGTGTACAGGCAGAACACAGGTTTATTCCTGAATGGGCTATTGTTCAGGCCACAGCCCACGCCGCTAAACCTCGAACATACACAAATATAACATGTCAAGTCAAGGGTCCAAAACAGAAGAGAGAGAGATGAGACCGTAACCCCTATTTAAGCATTCCAAAACCCCACGGGATTACCCATCATACCCCCCCAACCTTTCCATCTGTCCTGGCATATTTAACCCCTGCTAGCACCCATGAGAACGATAACACACCCACGAACACAGAACACAATACCGGGTCGTTACAATACTGTTGATATTCATGCATTTGTCAGAAGTCTTTGGATTTGCCCATTATTTTCACCAATCCAGGGCCTCTTGGAACGGTGCACTCCCTACCCGGGGAAATAACAGTGTTGAAAGCAAAACATCTGATATTGAAGGATGTTCGTTTGGCTCGTTTCGAAATAATTGGTCTACTTTTGGAAGATTTCAAAGTATGCGTTGTCCGTCTCGCAAGGAGCCTTCAACCGCAAGGGGCCATTGCGACTTCACTCCGTTGTCGACGTCCCCATTGAAATGCATGACATACAGTGCACTATAACGAAGTGTTTATGGGGAATGTGAACGAGGTTGTAGAATTTGTCCTGCTTTGCCTTGTCATCGGAAATCGATTGGGTCTATATCGCCGAGGCTCCTCAACTGTTTATAGTCTATCCGATTCTCCTTACAGCCAGACAAGCCTGAATACGCCTGATCTCAGAAGCCAATCAGCGTCGAGTATGGTTAGTACTTGGATGGGAGACCGCCTGGGAATACCAGGTTCTGTACGTTTTTTGCTCCAGTAGGGTGCACTTTTTTTTAGCAATGTTGCGTCAAGTTTTAGGGCTCTATTCAATCCGTATTGCGGAAGAGTAGCTTTACAGCTTGATTGAAATGTAAAGGTGTCATTTCAGAATGGGGACCACTGTAGCTCTGCTGGTGATGCTGTTCTGTCTGTCTGGAGCATGGGCTCAGTGAGAAAGTGGAGGAGTCAGAGAGATTAAATCACTCAACAGGGGGCAGAGCAGGTTGAGTGAGTTTCAGATCGAAAGTAGAGGGACTAACCCACAAGCAGACGACCAGCGGCCAGACCACCACCACCGCTGACATCTGGACTGAGCTGAAAGAGCTGATAGACATGGTGGTGCAAGAGAGTGGAGCTGAGGAACATGGAGGCCAGACTGGAGAGAGAGAGAGAGTGCAGGTATTGTACCTTGTATGAATATGGAAGTTAATGTGGTTTATCAAGTGGAGTTGAGATAATTGATTTCTTCCCATAATTCCAACACACGCAGTGGAGCTGTCAGCCATGGTGGCCAGAGTGACAGCCAGTGAGAGAATGGTGGAGGAACTAGAGAGAGAGAGAGAGAGAATTATGCAGGTAAAATACACCTTTCAATGGAAGAATGTATACTGAACAAAAATATAAACACAACATGTAAAGTGTTGGTCCCATGTTTCATGAGCTGAAATAAAAGATCCCAGAAATTTTCCATATGCACACAGATTTCTCTAAAATGTGTTTACATCCCTGTAAGTGAGCATTTCTCATTTGCCAAGATAATCCATCCACCTGACAGGTGTGGCATATCAAGAAGCTGATTAAACAGCATGATCATTACACAGGTGCACCTTGTGCTGGGGACAATAAAAGGCCACTCTAAAATATGAAGTTGTCTCACAACACAATGCCACAGATGTCGCAAGTTTTGACAGAGCATGCAGTTGGCATTGCTGACTGCAGGAATGTCCACCAGAGCGGTTGCCAGAGAATTGAATGTTCATTTCTCTACCATAAGCCACCTCCAATGTCATTTTAGAGAATTTGGCAGTACGTCCAACCGGCCTCACAACCGCAGACCATGTGTAACCATACTAGCCCAGGACCTCCACATTTTGCTTCTTCACATGCAGGATCGTCTGAGACCAGCCACCCGGACAGCTGATGAAACTGAGGAGTATTTATGTCTGTAATAAAGCCCTTTTTGTGGGGAAAAACGAATTCTGATTGGCTGGGCCTGGCTCCACAGTGGGTGGGCCTGGTTCCCATGTGGGTGGGCCTATGCCCTCCCAAACTCACCCATGGCTGAGCCCCTGCCTAGTCATGTGAAATCCATAGATTAGGGCCTAATTAATTCATTTCAATTGACTGATTTCCTTAGATGAACTGTTATTTAGTAAAATTGTTGCATGTTGCATTTATATTTTTGTTCAGTATAAAATTATTTGTATTTTGTACAGGACAAAGTCCATTGTTTGTGTGGTTCTTCTAATCCCAGCACAAGAATTGGAGCTATCTGCCATGGAGGCCAGAATGACAGCCAGTGAGAGAACGGTTGATGAACTGGAGAGAGAATGCAGGTAATGGAATGGTGACACAGTTGAGAATATTCTTAGTTTAAGCCTAATCTATGGTTTTAAAAAATGTAGACACTGTCTGAAATTACCCTTTGTTCACCAATAGACCAAAGCTGGCCTTCTCCGCTGGTTTAGGCCTAGAAGCTGTAGGACCCACACTTACACAGTGGTCTACAGTAGAATTATCACCAACATTGGCAAGGCTTACAACCCAACTACAGGCACTGATCACATTAACCTACTCACTCTGAATCTATCTACAGTCTAACATTACTATAAGTGTCAATGAGAGACGGACAGTGCTGATATCACCTTGCTTCTCCTTTAATACAGTTATCTTCACATCACCAGTGAGAGGAGTCTACTACTTCAAATACACTGTCAACGATTGGAGCAGTTCTCATTAAATGAGTGTATATTTTTACCATAATGACCAGCAACTTATTTGTAATGTGGAACCCATTAACCATAATGGCTATTATGAGTTAATGTGTTGTCTCTAGAGCTGGAGGAGGGGGCTGTGGTCTAAATGAGTCTCCCCTCAGGCCATGGACTCTGTAACATATTCAGTGGCATCCTGCTCTTCCCTATGTGAAGAGAACAACAATTTCAATGCTGTAATGATGAACTCAGCTTTCTGATGTAAGCAGTACCTGCCCTAAACTCGTCCAATGTTCCTTTATAACCAATAAATAGAAAAGCAAACATGACTCCAGTCTCAGTTGAATTAAGGCAATAAAAGGTTACAAAATGTTTGAAAACGAACTGTGGCAATTTCAAACGATCATAGCACCTACTTCTTGAATAATTGAAATGCATTTTCATCGTTCTGTAGATATATTTCTCTCCGCCAGAGGGCACAATTATAAATAACGTCATCAAACCGTCCACAACACCGCGCTGGACGCGTGACGCTCTTTTCTGATTAAATTGAGTCAGTTAGGTGGGGGGGACTCAGTCTTTGTGTCGAATTCCCAACTTCAATCCGACAAAATGATCATCTACAAGGACATCATCACTGGTATGGACGAATATATCGTATGCCCGTGAATGTCTTTCCTTGAAATTATGCTGTATCATGGTATCTGTATTTAGAATTAACTGACCGGGTCTTTCAAGGTTCCCAGCGCTGTGAAACCTTCCAAAGGCAAAGGCCTTGTACAGGCCCACACGTAACCTTCAGTTGTGTATGATTTTACCTTAACCTATTTTACACTAATACACACACTGAGGCTTTTAATAAAGAAAATGGGACCGTTTGATAATGTAACAACAGGTGAAGGTTTACTTATGGTGACGCCTATGAGCTAGATTGTGCGCGTCCTATAATAAACTCAACAGGTGCAGCTAACGGTACATGGCATACCGGTATGTGGATATTAGCTTGTGCTATAGCCAGTCTGCAGCTGCTTTCTATGTGTGCGCTGTCAAAAGGTGCGGTCAACGAACACCAAAACACTCAATCACTGTACAGTCGACATTCCACCCACTGGTCATTTGCACACATACTATTAGCATAACAGTATGCTTCTAATCCAGTTATGTTAGCTTTGTAAATCTAGCAGCTCTTGCTAGTACCACAGCAGCGTCTGTAGCCGGTCTGTCAGCCGTCTAACAAATAGGATTAGTGGGCATGCTCAGCTATGTTATCCGGCGGCAGCAGGGCCCTGGCCTGGGGGAAGTCTGTACAAGGCCTGAGGCCAACCACATGACAACTTTGTAACTGTAAACTATTAATATGGTTTCAATTAATTCTGTTTTTATTGCAGGGGATGAAATGTTCTCAGACATTTACAAGATCAAAGAATCACCAAATGGAATCTTATTCGAAGTTGAGGGAAAGGTGCGTCTCCAATGCAGGTATATGCTCTCTGAGTTTTGGGGGTGACAGGTGAGGTGTATCAGGATTTGGAGCCAGTAATTAAGTTGGGTATCATCTCATAGCTTGCCCTAAAACAGAGTTTACAAAGACTAGTCCTATCAGATGGTCTTGAAGTACAATAAGGTGTTTAAAGTATTGAGACCCAACCACTGAGTGACTCAGCACTCACTCTCCCCCCCTTCCTATCTGCCTCTGGTCCTCCCCCTATCCTCCCTTCAGATGGTCAGTAGAACGGAGAACATCGATGACTCTTTGCTGGGGGCGAATGCGTCGGCGGAGGTGCAGGATGACAGCTGTGAGTCCAGCACGGTCAGTGGAGTGGACATCGTTCTCAACCACAAACTGCAGGAGACATCCTTCACCAAGGACTCATACAAGGGATATATCAAGGACTACATGAAGGCGTGAGTGTGTTAGCGAGGGGTGTGATGTATGTCAAAGGACTAGGCCGGGTTAGCCCTATCAGTCCCCCTTTGCGCCCGCAAAGCTGTAATTGTACTTATGTAGATTAAAAATGTCCCTATTTGAAATTAAATGCAATTTAAGGTGTGTGTGTGTGTGTGTGCAGGATCAAGGCTAAGCTGGAGGAGAACAACCCAGACAGAGTGAAGCCCTTCATGACTGGAGCTCAGGAGGAGATCAAGAAGATCATGGGCAACATGAAGAACTACCAGGTAACCAACCATCTACTACTCCCAACAGCCCAGTCAGTTACACATGTTCTGCCCAAGCTTGCTGGGTATTCATAGACTTGAGAACCTGGGGTGTATTCATTACGCCGGTTCTCTTTCATTTGGTGTCGCTCCTTTTCCCCTTATTTCTGTTTCCCAAATCTCTCTCCCTCACTTGCTACCCTCCTGCTCCCACCTCACTCTCCACCACTCTCTCTACATCCCCTCTCCCTGTAGTTTTTTACAGGTGAGTCTATGAACCCAGATGGTATGGTTGGTCTGCTGGACTTCCGTGAGGACGGCATCACTCCCTTCATGACCTTCTTCAAAGACGGCCTGGAGATCGAGAAATGCGTGAGTCCCTTTAGTCCGGTCTACTCGTGTAATAATAACACTTAATTATGTTATAACCAGTCTACTTGTATGTTATAATCATTGTCCTTCCTCCTCTCTTTCATAGTAATACTCTGGAATCAGAACTTTGTTTCTATTGGCTGCTGCATCTCATCTGACCCACGACCAGTGACCAACCAGACGACTCTTCTGCATTACGTTTGGAATGGAAGTACAGTACCAGTCAAAAGTTTGGACACACCTACTTGTCCAAACCTTTGACTGGTAGTGTATTATATGATGCCCAAACCAAGTCATGTCTATGGGGTTGACAGAAGGGGTGCTGTGACAGTATTACGGTATTATTTCTATTGATCTTATTGATTATGGTGTTCAACTTTGAGTATTGCAGTGTTCTGTTAACTGGTATATTCAGGAAGTACCGATCAGAACATTCAGATAGAAATGTATAGATTAGAGCAGATATGCCTCTCTGTCATGCAGAATACACAATATGTTACATTTCTAACTGGGACATTCTATATGTCACACACAGTTTGCTGCTGGATGATTTGTTTAACTCTGCGAAGACAGTGTTTCAGGTCACTGATTGGTTATTCATTAATTGGTTATTTATTGTTGATTAATTAACTATCAGGCCTCCATTTGCTTGGTTTACAGTTACATTAGATGTGACACCCTTACTAAAAGTAGTGGGATAGCTTAGGACTTTCTGATTAATAAATAAAACACTGGATAAAACCTAAACAGATGTAGTGTTATTCTGTCAGAAAATGTAGATGCAACAGTCATTAGATTCATCAAATATCATTTGATGTTACACCATTGGTCTTTTTGTTGAAAAAATACACTACACTGCTCGTCGAACATCTCATTCCAAAATCATGGGCATTAATATGGAGTTGGTCCCCCCTTTGCTGCTATAACAGCCTCCACTCTTTTGGGAACATTGCTGAAGGGACTTGCTTCCATTCAACCACAAGAGCATTAGTGAGGTCAGGCACTGATGTTGGGCAACTCGCCCTGGCTCGCAGTCGGCGTTCCAATTCATCCTAAAGGTGTTCGATGGAGTTGAGGTCATGGCTCTGTGCAGGGCAGTCAAGTTCTTCCACGCCTTCCCCATACTGTTGTCACAAAGTTGGAAGCACAAAATCGTATAGAATGTCATTGTATGCTGTAGCGTTAAGATTTTCGTTAACTGGAACTAAGGGGCCTAGCCCAAACCATGAAAAACAGCCCCAGACCATTAGTCCTCTTCCACCAAACTTTACAGTTGGCACTATGCATTGGGGCAGGTAGCGTTCTCCTGGCATCCGCCAAACCCAGATTCGTCCGTCGGACTGCCAGATGGTGAAGCGTGATTCATCACTCCAGAGAACGCGTTTCCACTGCTCCAGAGTCTAATGGCGGCAAGCTTTACCGCCACTCCAGCCGACGCTTGGCATTGCGCATGGTGATCTTAGGCTTGTGTGCGGCTGCTCGGCCATGGAAATCCATTGCATGAAGCTCTCAACTAACAGTTATTGTGCTGACGTTGCTTCCAGAGGCAGTTTGGAACTCTGTAGTGAGTGTTGCAACCGAGGACAGCACTCGGTGGTTCCGTTCTGTGAGCTTATGTGGCCTACCACTTCGCGGCTCAGCCGTTGTTGCTCCTAGATGTTTCCACTTCGCAATAACAGCACTTACAGTTGACCGGGGCAGCTCTACCAGGGCAGAAATCTACTGCCAATGTTTGTCAATGGAGATTGTACGGCTGTGTGCTCGATTTTATACACCTGTCAGCAACAGGTGTGGCTGAAATGGCCGAATCCACTCTTTTGAAGGGGTGTCCACATACTTTAATATATATTGTGTAGTTTCCCTCAAAAGCTTGTTCTGTCAAGTAAGTACACATTCAGTGACAGAAAATGTCAAATATTCCAAAACCGGTAGTTACATTATTTTATAAATTATTTACAAATGATAGTGCAAAGTTGCAGCTTCTGTAACTAAAGTGAAAAAGAAAATAGAACAATTTCTACCAGCTGCACCAAACGACATAGAAAAGAACACATCCAAATTAGTGTTGCTTTAAGGCAAGTGCTTCACACAGTATGGTTCATAGTGCAAGATCCCACACACCATCCTACCAACAGCTGATAAAAAGTAGACCCTTTGTGATTATGTCGTTTTGGGTATCAGTCAAGATCAAACTTAAAGTGAAAGACAAAAGAACAAAGACTCTCTCCACTTCTGTGATGGTAGGCCCTCAGGTCAATGTCTGTATCCCAGACAGGGTGCTCTGTTCTGGCCTAGTCACTCTTTATCTCCTCCTCTCCTCCCTGGTAGTGGCGGTACTCTGGCTTCAGTTCCCATGTACTCTTGTGGGTTCCTTTAGCGTTGTACACTCCTATCTCCCTCAGGATCTCCTTCAAGTAGGTCTACAGAAAACACACAGACAAACATCTCTCTGGGTCTCCTTTATATATGTTTATAGGAGACTGGCAGTTTAGGACTGGACTCATCTACCAGTGAGGCGAGTCTATCTGTTATTCCTAGTGTCAAAAGCCATTTGTTGTAGTTGATAATGTCCACTAGATGTCAATAGTGGGTAATGGTTGACATTTCTCCTCCAGATACAGATCTACAGTATGTGTTCTGATTCTGTTCAATTTATTACAGTGTAACTAATCAGGCCTCAGGTTACTATAGTTCACTCTGACATGCTGTTCTCCCTGTGAAGCTCCCTGGAGAGCGAGGATTACAGTGGTGGAGTGTAATCTATCCTGGAGAGCGAGGGTTACAGTGGTGGAGTGTAATCTATCCTGGAGAGCGAGGGTTACAGTGGTGGAGTGTAATCTACCCTGGAGAGCGAGGATTACAGTGGTGGAGTGTAATCTATCCTGGAGAGCGAGGGTTACAGTGGTGGAGTGTAATCTATCCTGGAGAGCGAGGGTTACAGTGGTGGAGTGTAATCTACCCTGGAGAGCGAGGGTTACAGTGGTGGAGTGTAATCTATCCTGGAGAGCGAGGGTTACAGTGGTGGAGTGTAATCTATCCTGGAGAGCGAGGGTTACAGTGGTGGAGTGTAATCTATCCTGGAGAGCGAGGGTTACAGTGGTGGAGTGTAATCTATCCTGGAGAGCGAGGGTTACAGTGGTGGAGTGTAATCTATCCTGGAGAGCGAGGGTTACAGTGGTGGAGTGTAATCTATCCTGGAGAGCGAGGGTTACAGTGGTGGAGTGTAATCTACCCTGGAGAGCGAGGTTACAGTGGTGGAGTGTAATCTATCCTGGAGAGCGAGGGTTACAGTGGTGGAGTGTAATCTATCCTGGAGAGCGAGGGTTACAGTGGTGGAGTGTAATCTATCCTGGAGAGCGAGGGTTACAGTGGTGGAGTGTAATCTATCCTGGAGAGCGAGGGTTACAGTGGTGGAGTGTAATCTATCCTGGAGAGCGAGGGTTACAGTGGTGGAGTGTAATCTACCCTGGAGAGCGAGGGTTACAGTGGTGGAGTGTAATCTATCCTGGAGAGCGAGGGTTACAGTGGTGGAGTGTAATCTATCCTGGAGAGCGAGGGTTACAGTGGTGGAGTGTAATCTACCCTGGAGAGCGAGGGTTACAGTGGTGGAGTGTAATCTATCCTGGAGAGCGAGGGTTACAGTGGTGGAGTGTAATCTAGCCTGGAGAGCGAGGGTTACAGTGGTGGAGTGTAATCTATCCTGGAGAGCGAGGGTTACAGTGGTGGAGTGTAATCTAGCCTGGAGAGTGAGGGTTACAGTGGTGGAGTGTAATCTACCCTGGAGAGCGAGGGTTACAGTGGTGGAGTGTAATCTACCCTGGAGAGCGAGGATTACAGTGGTGGAGTGTAATCTATCCTGGAGAGCGAGGGTTACAGTGGTGGAGTGTAATCTATCCTGGAGAGCGAGGGTTACAGTGGTGGAGTGTAATCTTGGGCTGGAGAGCGAGGGTTACAGTGGTGGAGTGTAATCTATCTGTCACGGTTTCGGCCGAGACTGCTCCTCCTCCTGGTTCGGGCAGGCTTCGGCGGTCGTCGTCCCCGGAGTACTAGCTGCCACCGATCTATGTTTCATGTTCGTTTGGTTTTGTCTGGATGTTGTACACCTGTGTCTTGTTAGTCCTCGTTAGTGTCCTATTTAGTTCTCGTTGTGTGTGCTTGTCGTTGTGTGTGATTGCGCTTCTGTTTCGTGTTTGGAGCTACATTTTCCCTCCAGTGTTTTGGAGAGGGTTGTTTGCACATGTTTGTGCGTCATTTGTTTTGTCGCCTGTGTGCGTCGTGCATTTTGCCTTCGGGCTTATTGTGCTTCTGTTGTATATATATAATATATATTGCACTAAAGCCTTTGGACTGAGCCTCTGCGTCCTGCGCATGATTCCTACACCACACCCACCTTCAGCACGCCTTGACAGAATCACACACCGCATAATGGAATCAGCAGGATCGGCAGTGACGCCTGTGTCGCTCGAGGAGCATCTCCGTGGGCAAGAGGACCAGATCCGACAACTGGAGACCGCTCTACAGGAGGTAATCAACATCATGCACCGATGGGAGGCCAGCAGGGTACCCACACCTCCACCTACCCTGTCCATCCCATCGGTCGGTCCACCAGTCCCAGGTTCGGAACCCAGGGGGATTCGGCTCTCGCTCCCGAGGGCGTATGACGGAACAGCTGCTGGGTGTCAGGGGTTCCTCCTGCAGGTGGAGCTCTACCTGGTCACTGTACACCCGGTGCCCTCGGGATACGAGGGCGTTTCCGCCCTCATCTCCTGTCTCACGGGCAAGGCGTTGGAGTGGGCTAACGCCGAGTGGAGGAAGATGGACGCCAACACCATCACCTACGCCGAGTTCTCCCGCCGCTTCAAGGCCGTGTTCGACCATCCACCTGAGGGCAAAGCGGCGGGGGAGCGTCTAGTCCATTTGAGACAGGGGAGGAGGAGCGCTCAGGTGTTCGCTCTAGAGTACCGGACTCTAGCGGCGGATGCAGGGTGGAATGAACGGGCTCTCATCGACCATTTTCGATGTAGCCTACGAGAGGACGTTCGACGTGAGTTGGCCTGCAGGGATACCCATCTTACCTTCGACCAGTTGGTCGATATGTCCATCCGTCTGGACACCCTGCTGGCCACCCGTGGACGTCCCCGAGGGGGAGTCCATCCATTCCGCCCTCCGGCACCTCCGAGCCGAGCCCTATGGAGCTCGGGGGTGCCGCGCTAGAGAACGGAGTAGGAAGAGCCCGAGGGGCCTGTCTCCTGCACCAAGTGCGGTCGTGGAGGGCACACTACGGCCAGGTGCTGGGGAGGGTTCTCCGGGAGTAACGACAACAGGCCACGCACTGGGGGGGCCTCCCAGGTGAGTAGACGTCCCACTTACCCAGAGCTTTCTGTTGCACACTTTTGTATACCTGTTTGTTTTCCACAGGTTGCACCTCATTCCCAGCATAAGGCGCTAGTAGATTCAGGCGCAGCTGGGAATTTTGTTGATCGTAAGTTTTGTTTTGAGTTAGGGATCCCTCTCCTACCTGTTGACAAACCTTTTCCCGTTCATGCCTTAGACAGCCGCCCGTTGGGGTCGGGGTTGATCAGGGAGATCACAGCGCCACTTCGGATGTGTGCGCAGGGGGGTCATGAGGAGACGATACAGTTGTATCTGATCGACTCTCCTGCGTACCCAGTGGTGCTGGGGATTCCCTGGTTAAGCACCCATAACCCTGCTATTTCGTGGCAACAGAGGGCTCTCGATGGGTGGTCTGCTCAGTGCGAGGGGCGATGTCTGGGTGTTTCCGTGGGGGCGACTTCGGTGGAAAGTCCAAACCAAGTGCCCGCACTGCACATTCCGCCTGAATATGGGGATTTAGCACTTTCGTGTTTAGCAAAACTAGGGCGACGCAGTTGCCTCCTCATAGACAGGGGATTGTGCGATTGATCTCCAGGCAGGAGCAGCGCTCCCACGGAGCCATGTGTATCCTTTGTCTCAGGAGGAGAGAAAAGCTATGGAGACTTATATAGCCGAATCTTTGAGACAAGGATACATTCGGCCCTCCACTTCTCCCGCCTCCTCGAGCTTCTTTTTTGTGAAAAAGAAAGATGGAGGGTTGCGCCCATGCATTGATTACCGTGGTCTCAATCAGATTACTGTGAAATACAGTTATCCACTCCCTCTGATTGCGACCATGACGGAGTCATTGCATGGAGCGCGGTTTTTCACAAAACTGGATCTCAGGAGCGCGTATAACTTGGTGCGCATTAGGGAGGGTGACGAATGGAAGACAGCGTTTAGTACCACGTCAGGTCATTTCGAATATCTCGTCATGCCATATGGGTTGATGAATGCTCCATCAGTCTTCCAATCCTTCGTAGATAACATTTTCCGGGATATGCAGGGACAAGGGGTGGTTGTGTACATTGATGACATTCTGGTGTACTCGTCTACCCGAGCCGAGCATATAACCCTGGTGCGTCGTGTATTGAGGAGGCTGTTGGAGCACGACCTATATGTCAAGGCAGAGAAATGTCTGTTTTTCCAGGAGTCGGTCTCCTTTTTGGGTTATCGGTTGTCCGCGTCAGGGGTGAGAATGGAGGTGGATCGTGTGTCCGCTGTGCGTAATTGGCAAACCCCAACTACTGTAAAAGAGGTGCAGCAGTTTTTGGGCTTTGCGAATTACTACCGGAGGTTTATCCGGGGGTTTTGGACAGGTGGCAGCTCCCATCACGTCCCTTCTGAAGGGGGTCCGGTGCGCCTGCAGTGGTCAGCCGAGGCGGACAGGGCCTTTAGGAGACTGAAGGACCTGTTTACGTCGGCTCCGGTGCTAGCGCATCCGGATCCCGCATTACCCTTTCAGGTCGAGGTAGACGCGTCTGAGGCTGGTATAGGAGCCGTTCTCTCTCAACGGTCCGGCACGCCACCTAAACTCCGCCCCTGTGCCTTTTACTCTAAGAAGCTCAGCCCGGCGGAGCGTAACTATGACGTTGGGGACAGGGAGCTGTTAGCTGTAGTTCAAGCCCTTAAGGTGTGGAGGCATTGGCTTGAGGGGGCTCAACACCCTTTCCTCATTTTGACTGACCATCGGAACCTGGAGTACATCCGGGCAGCGAGGAGACTGAACCCTCGCCAGGCTCGATGGAGTATGTTTCAATCACGTACATCCCTGGGTCCCAGAATGGTAAGGCAGATGCGCTGTCCCGGCGGTATGACACGGAGGAGAGGTCCGTTGAGCCCACTCCCATACTACCGGAGTCTTGCCTTGTGGCACCGGTGGTGTGGGAGGTCGATGCCGAAATCGAGCGAGCGTTGCGTACCGACCCCAGCCCTCCACAGTGTCCTGAGGGTCGGAAGTACGTTCCGCGCGAGATTCAGGATCGACTCATTTACTGGGCTCACACGTCACCCTCCTCTGGACATCCGGGTATCGGCCGGACGGTGCATTGCCTTAGCACTAAATACTGGTGGCCCACTTTGGCTAGGGATGTGAGGGTTTATGTCTCCTCCTGCTCGGTGTGTGCCCAGTGTAAGGCGCCCGACATCTGCCCAGGGGTAAGTTACAACCCCTGCCCGTTCCACAACGACCATGGTCCCACCTCTCGGTGGATTTTGTGACAGACCTTCCCCTCTCTCAGGGGAATACCACCATCCTGGTCGTTGTGGACCGGTTCTCTAAGGCCTGTCGTCTTCTCCCTATGTCGGGTCTTCCTACTGCCCTACAGACCGCTGAGGCCCTATTTACCCATGTCTTCCGGCATTACGGGGTACCCGAGGATATAGTGTCTGATCGAGGTCCCCAGTTTACCTCTCGTGTTTGGAGAGCGTTCATGGAGCGTTTGGGGGTCTCGGTTAGCCTTACCTCAGGGTACCACCCGGAGAGTAACGGGCAGGTAGAACGTGTCAACCAGGATGTGGGTAGGTTTCTGAGGTCGTATTGCCAGGACCGGCCGGAGGAGTGGGCACGGTACATTCCCTGGGCCGAGATGGCCCAGAACTCTCTCCGCCACTCCTCTACTAACCTAACCCCCTTCCAATGTGTGTTAGGTTACCAGCCGGTTCTGGCACCTTGGCAGCAGAGCCAGATCGAGGCCCCTGCGGTGGATGATTGGATGGAGGCGCTCGGAAGAGACGTGGAACGCTGCCCACGTCCACCTGCAGCGGGCCGTCCTTCGTCACAAGGCGAGCGCCGATCTCCACCGCAGTGAGGGGCCGGTGTACGCACCCGGAGATCGAGTCTGGCTCTCTACCAGAAACCTACCCCTCCGCCTGCCCTGCCGGAAGCTGGGTCGGCGGTTTGTGGGGCCCCTTTAAAGTCCTGAGAAGATTGAACGAGGTGTGTTATAGATTACATCTACCTGTTGAGTATAAGAATATTAACCCCTCGTTCCATGTGTCTCTTCTCAGGCCGGTGGTAGCTGGTCCACTCCAGGACAATGAGATAGGGGAGACTCCTCCGCCCCCACTGGACATCGAGGGGGCTCCGGCGTACACCGTTCGGTCCATCTTGGACTCTAGACGCCGGATGGGGGGTCTCCAGTATCTCGTGGAGTGGGAGGGATACGGCCCGGAGGAGCGGTGCTGGGTGCCGCGGAGGGACATCCTAGACCCATCTCTCCTGTCGGAGTTCCACCGGGACCATCCCGCGCGCCCTGCTCCGCGTCCTCCTGGTCGTCCTCAAGGGGGGGGTACTGTCACGGTTTCGGCCGAGACTGCTCCTCCTCCTGGTTCGGGCAGGCTTCGGCGGTCGTCGTCCCCGGAGTACTAGCTGCCACCGATCTATGTTTCATGTTCGTTTGGTTTTGTCTGGATGTTGTACACCTGTGTCTTGTTAGTCCTCGTTAGTGTCCTATTTAGTTCTCGTTGTGTGTGCTTGTCGTTGTGTGTGATTGCGCTTCTGTTTCGTGTTTGGAGCTACATTTTCCCTCCAGTGTTTTGGAGAGGGTTGTTTGCACATGTTTGTGCGTCATTTGTTTTGTCGCCTGTGTGCGTCGTGCATTTTGCCTTCGGGCTTATTGTGCTTCTGTTGTATATATATAATATATATTGCACTAAAGCCTTTGGACTGAGCCTCTGCGTCCTGCGCATGATTCCTACACCACACCCACCTTCAGCACGCCTTGACACTATCCTGGAGAGCGAGGGTTACAGTGGTGGAGTGTAATCTATCCTGGAGAGCGAGGGTTACAGTGGTGGAGTGTAATCTACCCTGGAGAGCGAGGGTTACAGTGGTGGAGTGTAATCTACCCTGGAGAGCGAGGGTTACAGTGGTGGAGTGTAATCTAGCCTGGAGAGCGAGGGTTACAGTGGTGGAGTGTAATCTACCCTGGAGAGCGAGGGTTACAGTGGTGGAGTGTAATCTATCCTGGAGAGCGAGGGTTACAGTGGTGGAGTGTAATCTACCCTGGAGAGCTGAGTAGAACCATTCGCAGCGCATACTCACTTATCGTAATGAAATCAGACAGACAGCGAACAGGTTGCTGTGTGTGTGTGTGACTAACCACTGGTTGCTTGGTGACCACCACCAGGTCTTTGATGTTGTAGTACTGGTGTTTCTCAAAGGCGGAGAAGAGCATGTCCATCACCTGCTGTCTTTCTGCCCTCACCATCCTACCTTCAGTCTTCTTCTTCTTCTCACACTCTACCTACACACACACTCACACAGCCCACAGAACACCCACACAGGGGCAAGGAGGAAGCAATGTAGAAGTGCACGTTACAGTTCCAAATGTGTATTGATCCAACACTACAAAGATATGTAATCTTCAGGAGCATGCAAGCAGGCACACTCACACACGGTGCTTTTTAACATGTGATATGGCAGTGTTCTTACGTTAGCAACATGGTTGGATACAGGTTTGAAGTTGTTGGTGACAGCCTTGTCCATCTGCTCGGTCAGACGCTGGGGCTTGGTAGACACCTCAATCTGTAATCTGAGGAGAGGGGGATACAGTATAGTACACATTTTAGAACAATGTCACAGAACTGTTTGAGAGAACCTGAGAAATGATTCTAATGAATGAAGATATAGGGTCTCAACGAGAGAAGCAGCCCAGTGGGCAGAGCAGTGAATAGAAAACGCAGCAGAACAATAGCATCCTGCTGTTTAACAGTTGAATAATGCATATAGCCTTCTAGTATAACGTACAGTACTGGCACTGCTGTGCACATACAGAAACAAAGGCAGACATGCATGTGTTCAAACACACAGAGAGAGGCTCTATCCAAAATTACAACCAACTAACTGCAGCATTACCGCAAAAATGGAAGAGGCAAGTGGAAGGGGGAAAAGTAAGGAACTTGTCGGCCGGCCCTGCATTAAAGACCAAAATTGGTTTAAGAAAATTGTGATAAATAAAAAAAGTATACCAGTTACATTTAAGGACCACATTTTTTTACAGCTGTGCCATATAGATTGCAAAATATTTGGGAAGAGATTTTTGATCTACCGATTCCATGGTTTATGAACTGTTACACAAAACGACGCCAGACTCAAAACTTAGACTTTTTCAATTTACATGACTACACAAAATTCTTGCAACCAATAGAATGTTATATATATGTATATATGGGGGATACAACCATCCCAGCTCTGCAGATTTTGCTGCGAAAATAATCATTAGATCAATTGTTTTGATACTGTCCATATGTAGCTTGTTTTTTGTCGCAGGTCCAGGAATGGCTGAAAAATTGCAACATTTACCTGGAGCTAACTCTGCAAATAGCACTGCTGGGTGATTTGTGAAGTCATAGTCAAATCGATCAATAATATAATAATACCTTTAGCAAAAAATTTTATCTTAAATTTACAATCTGTAGAATCTATGAGAATAGAAAGGTTCAGAACTTTTGTGAAACATCACAGCACAGTTGAAAAAAATATAGCAAATAGAAATACAAAATTGATGGTGCTAAGAGATAGATGGGAGGGGTTGAGTGGAGCTGAAGGGTGGGACTAAAAACAACAAGATAACTAATGTAAAATATACTGTGTCTGTAAAATGTATACACAGTGCCTTCGGAAAGTATTCAGACCCATTGACTTTTTCCATATTTTGTTACGTTACAGCCTTATTCTAAAATGTATTAACTTGTTTTTTCCCCTTATCAATCTACACACCATACCCCATAATGACAAAGCAAAAACAGGTTTTTAGAAAATATTGCTAATTTATAAAAAATGGAAAAATACACATTTACATAAGTATTCAGACCTTTTACTCAGTACTTTGTTGAAGCACCTTTGGCAGCGATTACGGCATTGAGTCTTCTTGGGTATGACGCTACAAGCTTGGCACAGCTGTATTTGGGGAGTTTCTCCAATTCTTCTCTGCAGATCCTCTCAAGCTCTGTCAGGTTGGATGGGGAGCGTTGCTGCACAGCTATTTTCAGGTCTCTCCAGAGATGATAGATCGGGTTCAAGTCCGGGCTCTGGCTGGGCCACTCAAGGACATTCAGAGACTTGTCCCGAAGCCACTCCTGCGTTGTCTTGGCTGTGTGCTTAGGGTTGTTGTCCTGTTGGAAGGTGAACCTTCGCCCCAGTCTGAGGTTCTGAGCGATCTGGAGCAAGTTTTCATCAAGGATCTCCCTGTACTTATCTCCATTCATCTTTGCCTACATCCTGAGTAGTCTCCCAGTCCCTGCGGCTGAAAAACATTCCCACAGCATGATGCTGCCACCCCCATGCTTCACCGTAGGGATGGTGCCAGGTTTACTCCAGACGTAACGCTTGGCATTCCGGCCAAAGAGTTCAATCTTGGTTTCATCAGACCAGAGAATCTTGTTTATCATGGTCTGAGTGGCCATTAGGTGCATTTTGGAAAACTCCAAGCGGGCTGTCATGTACCTTTTACTGAGGAGTGGCTTCCGTCTGGCCACTCTACCATAAAGGCCTGATTGGTGGAGTGCTGCAGAGATGGTTGTCCTTCTGGAAGGTTCTCCCGCCCCCACAGAGGAACTCTAGAGCTCTGTCAGAGTGACCATTGGGTTCTTGGTCACCTCCCTGACCAAGGTCCTTCTCCCCGATTGCTTAGTTTGGCCGGGCGGCCAGCTCTAGGAAAAGTCTTGGTAGTTCCAAACGTCTTACATTTAAGAATGATGGAGGCCACTGTGTTCTTGGGGACCTTCAATGCTGCATAAATGTTTTGGTACCCTTCCCTAGATCTGTGCCTCGACACAATCCTGTCTCGGAGCTCTACGCACAATTCCTTTGACCTCATGGCTTGGTTTTTGCTCTGACATGCACTGTCAACTGTGGGACCTTATATAGACAGGTGTGTGCCTTTCCAAATCATGCCCAATCAATTGAATTTACCACAGGTGGACTCCAATCAAGTTGTAGAAACATCTCAAGGATGATCAATTGAAACAGGATGCACCTGAGCTCAATTTCGAGTCTCATAACAAAGGGTCTGAATACTTATGTAAATAAGGTATATGTTTTTAAAAAATGGTTATACATTTGCAAAAATGTCTAAAAACCTGTTTTCACTTTGTCATTACGGTGTATTGTGTGTAGATTGCTGAGATTTGTATTTTATTTAATCAATTTTAGAATAAGTCTAACGTAACAAGGGGTCTGAATACTTTCCGAAGGCACTGTAGGTTCAGAACTTTTGTGAAACCGCTCTGTTCAAAAATATATGGCAAATAGAAATCAAACTGGATAGTCTTCGGAGATAGATGGGAGGGGTTGAGGGTAGCTGAAGGATGGGATTAAAAACAAACAAAACATAACTATTGTAAAATACATTGTGTCCGTAAAATGTATATAGTATATATAAGCTTAAGTGTTGTTAGTTTACTCCAATTAGCGGAGGAGTGGTAGGGTTAGGGTAAAATAATAAAGGAAAATATATATTTTAATAATATTATTATACACACACATACACACATCCATACATTTACACACATATACAGTTGAAGTCGGAAGTTTACATACACTTAGGTTGGAGTCATTAAAACTCGTTTTTTCAACCACTCCACAAATTTCTTTTTAACAAAGTATTGTTTTGGCAAGTCGGTTAGGACATCTACTTTGTGCATGACACAAGTAATTTTTCCAACAATTGTTTACAGACAGATTATTTCACTTATAATTCACGGTATCACAATTCCAGTGGGTCAGAAGTTTACATACACTAAGTTGACTGTGCCTTTAAACAGCTTGGAAAATTCCATAAAATGATGTCATGGCTTTAGAAGCTTCTGATAGGCTAATTGACATCATTTGAGTCAATTGGAGGTGTACCTGTGGATGTACTTCAAGGCCTACCTTCAAACTCAGTGCTTCTTTACTTGACATCATGGGAAAATCAAAAGAAATCAGCCAAGACCTCAGAAAAAAGAACTGTAGACATCCACAAGTCTGGTTCATCCTTGGAAGCAATTTCCAAATGCCTGAAGGTACCACGTTCATCTGTACAAACAATAGTACGCAAGTATAAATACCATGGGACCACGCAGCCGTCATACCGCTCAGGAAGGAGATGCGTTCTGTCTCCTAAAGATGAACGTACTTTGGTGTGAAAAGTGCAACAATCCCAGAACAACAGCAAAGGACCTTGTGAAGATTCTGGAGGAAACAGGTACAAAAGTATCTATATCCACAGTAAAATGTGTCCTATATCGACATAACCTGAAAGGGCGCTGAGCAAGGAAGAAGCCACTGCTCCAAAACCTCCATACAAAAAGCCAGACTACGGTTTGCAACTGCACATGGGGACAAAGATCATACTTTTTGGAGAAATGTCCTCTAGTCTGATGAAACAAAAATAGAACTGTTTGGCCATAATGACCATCGTTATGTTTGGAGGAAAAGGGGGGACGGCTTGCAAGCCGAATAACACCATCCCAACCGTGAAGCACGGGGGTGGCAGCATCATGCTGTGGGGGTGCTTTGCTGCAGGAGGGACTGGTGCACTTCACAAAATAGATGGCATCATGAGGAAGGAAAATTATGTGGATATATTGAAGCAACAGCTCAAGACATCAGTCAGGAAGTTAAAGCTTGGTCGTAAATGGGTCTTCCAAATAGACAATAACCCCAAGCATACTTCCAAAGTTGTGGCAAAATGGCTTAAGGACTACAAAGTCAAGGTATTGGAGTGGCCATCACAAAGCCCTGACCTCAATCCTATAGCAAATTTGTGGGCAGAACTGAAAAAGCGTGTGTGAGCAAGGAGGCCTACAAACCTGACTCAGTTACACCAGCTCTGTCAGGAGGAATGGGCCAAAATTCACCCAACTTATTGTGGGAAGCTTGTGGAAGGCTACCCGAAACGTTTGACCCAAGTTAAACAATTTAAAGGCAATGCTACCAAATAGAAATTGAGTGTATGTAAACTTCTGACCCACTGGGAATGTGATGAAATAAATCATTTTCTCTACTATTATTCTGACATTACACATTCTTAAAATAAAGTGGTGATCCTAACTGACCTAAAACATGGAATTTTTACTAGGATTAAATGTCAGGAATTGTGAAAAACTGAGTTTAAATGTATTTGGCTAAGGTGTATGTACATTTCCAACTTCAACTGTATATACACACACACATACATATATACACACACATACATATATACACATATATATTCACACATATATACAGTGAGGGAAAAAAGTATTTAATCCCCTGCTGATTTTGTACGTTTGCCCACTGACAAAGACATGATCTGTCTATAATCTTAATGGTAGGTTTATTTGAACAGTGAGAGACAGAATAACAACAACAAAAATCCAGAAAAACGCATGTCAAAAATGTTTATAAATTGATTTGCATTTTAATGAGGGAAATAAGTATTTTACCCCTCTGCAAAACATGACTTAGTACTTGGTGGCAAAACCCTTGTTGGCAATCACAGAGGTCAGACGTTTCTTGTAGTTGGCCACCAGGTTTGCACACATCTCAGGAGGGATTTTGTCCCACTCCTCTTTGCAGATCTTCTCCAAGTCATTAAGGTTTTGAGGCTGACGTTTGGCAACTCGAACCTTCAGCTCCCTCCACAGATTTTCTATGGGTTTAAGGTCTGGAGACTGGCTAGGCCACTCCAGGACCTTAAATGTGCTCCTTGAGCCACTCCTTTGTTGCCTTGGCCGTGTGTTTTGGGTCACTGTCATGCTGGAATACCCATCCACGACCCATTTTCAATGCCCTGGCTGAGGGAAGGAGGTTCTCACCCAAGATTTGACGGTACATGGCTCCGTCCATCGTCCCTTTGATGCGGTGAAGTTGTCCTGTCCCCTTAGCAGAAAAACAACCCCAAAGCATAATGTTTCCACCTCCATGTTTGACGGTGGGGATGGTGTTCTTGGGGTCATAGGCAGCATTCCTCCTCCTCCAAACACGGCGAGTTGAGTTGATGCCAAAGACCTCGATTTTGGTCTCATCTGACCACAACACTTTCACCCAGTTCTCCTCTGAATCATTCAGATGTTCATTGGCAAACTTCAGACGGGCCTGTATATGTGCTTTCTTGAGCAGGGGGACCTTGCGGGCACTGCAGGATTTCAGTCCTTCACGGCGTAGTGTGTTACCAATTGTTTTCTTGGTGACTATGGTCCCAGCTGCCTTGAGATCATTGACAAGATCCTCCCGTGTAGTTCTGGGCTGATTCCTCACCGTTCTCATGATCACTGCAACTCCACGAGGTGAGATCTTGCATGGAGCCCCAGGCCGAGGGAGATTGACAGTTATTTTGTGTTTCTTCCATTTGCAAATAATCGCACCAACTGCTGTCACCTTCTCACCAAGCTGCTTGGCGATGGTCTTGTAGCCCATTCCAGCCTTGTGTAGGTCTACAATCTTGTCCCTGACATCCTTGGAGAGCTCTTTGGTCTTGACCATGGTGGAGAGTTTGGAATCTGATTGATTGCTTCTGTGGACAGGTGTCTTTTATACAGGTAACAAGAGTGTGCTCCCTTTAAGAGTGTGCTCCTAATCTCAGCTCTTACCTGTATAAAAGACACCTGGGAGCCAGAAATCTTTCTGATTGAGAGGGGGTAAAATACTTATTTCCCTCATTAAAATGCAAATCAATTTATAACATTTTTGACATGCGTTTTTCTGGATTTTTGTTGTTGTTATTCTGTCTCTCACTGTTCAAATAAACCTACCATTAAGATTATAGACAGATCATGTCTTTGACGGTCAATCACCCTGGATTTTTGTTTTGTTATTCTGTCTCTCACTGTTCAAATAAACCTACCATTAAAATTATAGACTGATCATTTCTTTGTCAGTGGGCAAACGTACAAAATCAGCAGGGGATCAAATACTTTTTTCCCCTCACTGTATATATACATATACATACACATACACAATATATATATATATATATATATATATATATATATATATATATATATATATATATATATATACACACACAGTGGGGGGAAAAAAGTATTTATTCAGCCACCAATTGTGCAAGTTCTCCCACTTAAAAAAATGAGAGAGGCCTGTAATTTTCATCATAGGTACACGTCAACTATGACAGACAAATTGAGAAAAAAAAATCCAGAAAATCACATTGTAGGATTTTTTATGAATTTATTTGCAAATTATGGTGGAAAATAAGTATTTGGTCACCTACAAACAAGCAAGATTTCTGGCTCTCACAGACCTGTAACTTCTTCTTTAAGAGGCTCCTCTGTCCTCCACTCGTTACCTGTATTAATGGCACCTGTTTGAACTTGTTATCAGTTTAAAAGACATCTGTCCACAACCTCAAACAGTCACACTCCAAACTCCACTATGGCCAAGACCAAAGAGCTGTCAAAGGACACCAGAAACAAAATTGTAGACCTGCACCAGGCTGGGAAGACTGAATCTGCAATAGGTAAGCAGCTTGGTTTGAAGAAATCAACTGTGGGAGCAATTATTAGGAAATGGAAGACATACAAGACCACTGATAATGTCCCTCGATCTGGGGCTCCACGCAAGATCTCACCCCGTGGGGTCAAAATGATCACAAGAACGGTGAGCAAAAATCCCAGAACCACACAGGGGGACCTAGTGAATGACCTGCAGAGAGCTGGGACCAAAGTAACAAAGCCTACTATCAGTAACACACTACGCCGCCAGGGACTCAAATCCTGCAGACCCAGACGTGTCCCCCTGCTTAAGCCAGTACATGTCCAGGCCCGTCTGAAGTTTGCTAGAGTGCATTTGGATGATCCAGAAGAGGATTGGGAGAATGTCATATGGTCAGATGAAACCAAAATATAACCTTTTTGGTAAAAACTCAACTTGTCGTGTTTGGAGGACAAAGAATGCTGAGTTGCATCCAAAGAACACCATACCTACTGTGAAGCATGGGGGTGGAAACATCATGCTTTGGGGCTGTTTTTCTGCAAAGGGACCAGGACGACTGATCCGTGTAAAGGAAAGAATGAATGGGGCCATGTATCGTGAGAATTTGAGTGAAAACCTCCTTCAATCAGCAAGGGCATTGAAGATGAAACGTGGCTGGATCTTTCAGCATGACAATGATCCCAAACACGCCACCCGGGCAACGAAGGAGTGGCTTCGTAAGAAGCATTTCAAGGTCCTGGAGTGGCCTAGCCAGTCTCCAGATCTCAACCCCATAGAAAATCTTTGGAGGGAGTTGAAAGTCCGTGTTGCCCAGCAACAGCCCCAAAACATCACTGATCTAGAGGAGATCTGCATGGAGGAATGGGCCAAAACACCAGCAACAGTGTGTGAAAACCTTGTGAAGACTTACAGAAAACGTTTGACCTGTGTCATTGCCAACAAAGGGTATATAACAAAGTATTGTGAAACTTTTGTTATTGACCAAATACTTATTTTCCACCATAATTTGCAAATAAATTCATAAAAAATCCTACAATGTGATTTTCTGGATTTTTTTCTCATTTTGTCTGTCATAGTTGACGTGTACCTATGATGAAAATTACAGGCCTCTCTCATCTTTTTAAGTGGGAGAACTTGCACAATTGGTGGCTGACTAAATACTTTTTTTCCCCACTGTATATAGCTCTGGAAAAAATTAAGAGACCACTGCAAATGTTTCTTAAATTAGCATCTCTACATGGATGACAGCCATTCCATTCCAGTGTCTGTTGAATGCCAACACAGGCACACCTCATTCTACTGATTTAGGTACTGATTAGGTGATCACCTGAACCAAATGTTATTTAACGAGGAAAAGTATAAAAACCACTGCTGTGGTCATCACTATCCTCTTGCAATAGGACCAGCTGGATGGCAAAAACAGTGCCAACAGTACCTCAAAAGTAATATTAATCAAAAAGTAACTATTGACCATGCCAAAAGAGTTGAAAAGGAAAGTTTTGAGTGAGGAAAAGAAGGGTTCAATTCTGGCTTTACTGGCAGAGGGATACAGTGAGCGTCAGGTTGCTTCCATCCTTAAAATGTCAAACACGGCGGTTCATAAGAACAAGGTCAAGCAGCAGACATTGGGAACAACAAAGCTACAGACCAGCAGAGGGCGAAAACGACTCTATTGACCGGGAAGACCGCCAACTCATTCGAATGTCACTCAACAACCGTAGGATGACATCAAGTGACCTACAAAAAGACTGGCAAACGGCAGCTGGGGTGAAGTGCACGGCGAGGACGGTTCGAAACAGGCTCCTAGGGGCAGGGCTGATGTCGTGCAAAGCTAGAAAAAAGCCCTTCATCAATGAGAAGCAAAGAAGAGCCAGGCTGAGGTTTGCAAAAGACCATAAGGATTGGACCGTAGAGGACTGGAGTAAGGTAATCTTCTCTGATGAGTCCAATTTTCAGCTTTGCCCAGCACCTGGTTGTCTAATGGTTCGATGGAGACCTGGAGAGGCCTACAAGCCACAGTTCCTCGCACCCACTGTGAAATTTGGTGGAGGATCGGTGATGATCTGGGGGTACTTCAGCAAGGCTGGAATCGGGCAGATTTGTCTTTGTGAAGGACGCATGAATCAAGCCACGTACAAGGTTGTCCTGGAAGAAAACTTGCTTCCTTTTGCTCTGACATTGTTCCCCCAACTCTGAGGATTGGTCTTTCCAGCAGGACAATGCGCCATGCCACACAGCCAGGTCAATCAAGGTGTGGATGGAGGACCACCAGATCAAGACCCTGTCATAGCCAGCCCAATCTCTAGACCTGAACCCCATTGAAAACTTCTGGAATGTGATCAAGAGGAAGATGGATGGTCACAAGCCATCAAACAAAGCCGAGCTGCTTGAATTTTTGCGTGGCATAAAGTCACCCAACATCAATATGAAAGACTGGTAGAGAGCATGCCAAGACGCATGAAAGCTGTGATTGAAAATCAGGGTTATTCCACCAAATATTGATTTCTGAACATGAACTTATTTGCTTTGCATTATTCGAGGTCTGACAACACTGCATCTTTTTTGTTATTTTGACCAGTTGTCATTTTCTGCAAATAAATGCTCTAAATGACAATATTTTTATTTGGCATTTGGGAGAAATTTTGTCAGTAGTTTATAGAATAAAACAAAAATGTTAATTTCACCCAAACACATACCTATAAATAGTAAAACCAGAGAAACGTATATTTTTGCAGTGGTCTCTTAATTTCTTCCATAGCTGTATACAGTGGGGAGAACAAGTATTTGATACACTGCCGATTTTGCAGGTTTTCCTACTTACAAAGCATGTAGAGGTCTGTAATTTCTATCATAGGTACACTTCAACTGTGAGAGATGGAATCTAAAACAAAAATCCAGAAAATCACATTGTATGATTTTTAAGTAATTAATTTGTATTTTATTGCATGACATAAGTATTTGATCACCTACCAACCAGTAAGAATTCCGGCTCTCACAGACCTGTTAGTTTTTCTTTAAGAAGCCCTCCTGTTCTCCACTCATTACCTGTATTAACTGCACCTGTTTGAACTCGTTACCTGTATAAAAGACACCTGTCCACACACTCAATCAAACAGACTCCAACCTCTCCACAATGGCCAAGACCAGAGAGCTGTGTAAGGACATCATGGATAAAATTGTAGACCTGCACAAGGCTGGGATGGGCAACAGGACAATAGGCAAGCAGCTTGGTGAGAAGGCAACAACTGTTGGTGCAATTATTAGAAAATGGAAGAAGTTCAAGATGACGGTCAATCACCCTCGGTCTGGGGCTCCATGCAAGATCTCACCTCGTGGGGCATCAATGATCATGAGGAAGGTGAGGGATCAGCCCAGAACTACACGGCAGGACCTGGTCAATGACCTGAAGAGAGCTGGGACCACAGTCTCAAAGAAAACCATTAGTAACACACTACGCCGTCATGGATTAAAATCCTGCAGCGCACGCAAGGTCCCCCTGCTCAAGCCAGCGCATGTCCAGGCCCGTCTGAAGTTTGCCAATGACCATCTGGATGATCCAGAGGAGGAATGGGAGAAGGTAATGTGGTCTGATGAGACAAAAATAGAGTTTTTTGGTCTAAACTCCACTCGCCGTGTTTGTTGGAAGAAGAAGGAGTACAACCCCAAGAACACAATCTCAACCGTGAAGCATGGAGGTGGAAACATCATTCTTTGGGGATGCTTTTCTGCAAAGGGGACAGGACGACTGCACCGTATTGAGGAGAGGATGGATGGGGCCATGTATCGCGAGATCTTGGCCAACAACCTCCTTCCCTCAGTAAGAGCATTGAAGATGGGTCGTGGCTGGGTCTTCCAGCATGACAATGACCCGAAACACACAGCCAGGGCAACTAAGGAGTGGCTCCATAAGAAGCATCTCAAGGTCCTGGAGTGGCCTAGCCAGTCACCAGACCTGAACCCAATAGAAAGGGAGCTGAATGTCTGTCTTGCCTAGCGACAGCCCCGAAACCTGAAGGATCTGGAGAAGGTCTGTATGGAGGAGTGGGCCAAAATCCCTGCTGCAGTGTGTGCAAACCTGGTCAAGACCTACAGGAAACGTATGATCTCTGTAATTGCAAACAAAGGTTTCTGTACCAAATATTAAGTTCTGCTTTTCTGATGTATCAAATACTGATGTCATGCAATAAAATGCAAATTAATTACTTAAAAATCATACAATGTGATTTTCTGGATTTTTGTTTTAGATTCCGTCTCTCACAGTTGAAGTGTACCTATGATAAAAATTACAGACCTCTACATGCTTTGTAAGTAGGAAAACCTGCAAAATCAGCAGTGTATCAAATACTTGTTCTCCCCACTGTGTGTGTATATATATATATATATATATATATATATATATATATATATATATATATATATATATATATATATATATAAAGTGTGTGTGTGTGTGTGTGTGTGTATATATATATATATACACACATTTATATATATAAAAATATATATGGGGAATTGGAAATGATGCAGACAATTACATTGATGGAAACTACAATCTATCTGCAATATTAAAGCTGATCTACCCCCTAATAAAACAATGTAAAAGAACACACAGGGAGAGAGAATATTTGCTATAGCACACAAGGAACAGTTGCTATAGCAATCCCTGCCAACCTCTGCTACCATTAAACAGAATGGAGACCAGTTATACACCATTATTAGACATTCTCCTGGAGTTCGCTATGGCTTCTGTTCCTCCCACATCTACTAATCTCACTCAGAAATGAAGCCAGGAGAAATAGCCTATCGTGATGCTTTATTTTACAGTCGCCAAATTGTATTCACATTTTATTGAATTTTGTTTCACTCACTTCTTCAGTTTCATGTAGTTTTGGTTGACGGCAGGTCTGCACTCTGCTCTCTGTACCACTATGCCCTCCAGACTGATCTTATCTGAAACAAAGACAATACATGTTTCCTTTAAGGACCTACACACACACAAAAATCATTAGCAGATTGCTGGTTTTAATCACATTGTATTCTTTATTTCAATACAACAGGACTAAAAGTGTTATTTAATAGCCTTCAGCACTGGACTGAACATGCAGCCAAAATTATATTTGACTGAACCGCTTGACTGAATCAATAGAGAAACCACCCGAGCTGAGTACTCCACAGCCAACACTCCAAATCTCCACCAACTGCCACTGGACTGCTCATCAAGACCTTGCCATTTCAAAATGTAGTGATTCATCTATTTGGAGTTTTCCTTGTCATTGTGTGTGTTTAACTATCCTAGTCCTCACAAGGATAGTAAAACAAGGAAAATTCGGACAAATGGGGACATTTTGCTGGGCCCCACGAGGAAAAACGCAATTTTAGGCATAGGGGTTAGGTTTAGGGTTACAATTAGGGTTAGAATTAAGGTTAGGGTTAGGTGTTACGATTAGGCTTAGGAGTTAGGTATAGGTTTAGGGTTAGGTGTTTGGGGTTAAGGTTAGGCCTAGGGTTATGGTTAGGGAAAATAGGATTTTGGATGGGAATCAATTCTTTGGTCCCCACAAGGATAGCAATACAAAATTGTGTCTGTGTGTGTTTGTGTCTAACAAGGGGGCGGGGATAGGTTCACACCATTGTATAAGAAACGTTCATCCAAAGATAAAGAGTACACTCTGTCCAGACTTTGCCCAACAAACGCCCAAGAACAGCCAACAACCACTGGTGTCCGTTTGCGTTTGTTAGCTAATCAGGTTTTGTTCTACTGAAACAAAATGTTCAGTTGGTGTTTGTTGGTGCTATTAAAAATCTGTGCACTTTTACAGATGGCTCCAGAGAAATCACTTCACAGTCAGTCCAATGTCACAGATCTCACACACTCACTAATATCCATTCCTCACCTTTTTCACAAATGGATACAATTATGTGCAATTATTGCATGATAAGTGCTGAAACACTTGCTGGCGCATCTCTATAAACACACCTACACACAAACGCATCACTCAACTTCAGAGCAGCCTGCCTCCATCTCCCTCTCTAGCTACTCACAGGCCACTGGCTGGGATCACCTGGGTCAGGGCCGTATGGGAGAGAATAGTTTACTGTAGATCTCCTCTCTCATATACTCCACTCAAGGCTCCCTCTCTCTCCCCCTCTCCTTTTCCATTCTCTCTCTTCCGGTCTTCTCTTTTTTAACCTATCCCCTACTTTATCCCTCTCTCACCAGACTGCTCATGCCTCTTCTCCTGTAGGGTTCTCCTGTTGAGGGTTTATGCCTGTTTAGTGTGGCATGAATTAGGCTAAAACGTGCAGGTCCCAATGGATGCTGGTATGTAGGAGAGCAAAGCTGCACATGCAGAGATGGAGAGAGAGATAGGACGCAGAAAGAGAGGAGAACAGAATGAGAGGAGGAGGAGGAAGGCACAGTGAGAGGTGGAATGGCCACAGTATTTGTTGCTCAAGGCTGTCAAGCTAAGAGGGAGAGGAACGGGAGGAGAGAGAAAGAGAGGGAAGAGGAGAAAGAAGGGCGAGAAAGTCAAGCTACCACCCACTCATCTCCCACCATCTCTAACCTCTTATCTGCTCTAAGGACCCTCCATCTAAAAGCACACACACACACACTCTGCCCCCACTCCCACCCTCTCCTACTAATATTCCCTAGATACCTCCGTCTCTGTATCTGAATATTCCAGGAGAATGAATTTGTGAGCCTTCAGATTTCTCAAGCCTCTGGTGAATCTCAGAGACGCTAGACTACCAAAAACCCTCAGATAGTAAAGTGGCTATTGGAGGAATGTGTTAAAAACGGGCAAATATGATAGTAAATTGCTCTATTCATCCTTGACGGGACAGAACAGCGACAAAGTCTATAACAAAGAGAGAGAGAGAACCTGCGAGGAAACCTGTTGACTAGATCGACTACTACTATCAGCCTGCGTACAGGAACAAGACAGACCGCCTCATCTCTCAGACCACGGTAGTCTCTAACCTTAACCCTACGTCAAAAACAAACACCTTATGAACCTGCTCATTAATGTCGGCCCTATTGCTGTTTTTGTCCTACTGACAATCCACACCACACTATACTACACAACACAGTCTTGGAAAAATAGCCCAACAGGTCTCAATAGTGGAGGAGATGTAAGCTGACTGCATGCCCAAAGCCATCTCCCTGTGACTACCAGATCTATAAATGACTTCCCATGAGGGGAGGGAGTTAGGGACACTCAGATATGATCAGGACACGTAATACTAGAGAACCACTAATCTCTCCACAGCCTGGTAGGGAGAGAGAAGACATCTTTATCAACAATCTGCTGTTAGGGGCTATTAATTAACTTCATTACCTGTATCAAACCCACCAGAAGACATTTTCAGCACCCTTAGTGGAGATATTTGCTAAAATACAGCCAACATCAGAGAGTGTTTGACATAGAGAGAGAGCGCATGTGACTAACAGGGTTTGAACCCTGGTTGTCTATACAGCCAGCCCTAAACCGTGTTAGCCTGCTGAGCTAATGCCCAGGCATTAGCTTAGGAAGCCTTATGCAAATCTACAGGTCTCAGGCAAGGTTACCTAACCACCTCTGCCACACACACCATTTATGTTCCTCAAGGCTACTGTTGCTATGCCAGCTTCACTGCAGTTTGTGATATAACGTTCCAGCTCCGACTTGGCCAGCAACATTATGAATAATTCAACATCTTTAATGAAAAGAGACTGTGATTTTACAGATGGGAATCCCCATTACTGCTCTCATTACTTTGAGGAAATAAAAAAGAACAAGAAATCAAATAGATTCCGACATGATGTTGAACAATTATCTCAGGTAATGATGGTGTGATAGGGCTGGGAAGGAACGCAGGTCACCCACCCACCCACCCACCCACCCACCCACCCACCCACCCACCCACCCACCCACCCACCATCTCCTCTCCGCTGTTCCACTGCCTTGTTTGCAATTCTAATGCGGGGATGATTCCATTGATCACATTATGATTAAAAAGCACCATGGTACGGTCGAGCCGCCTCGTTGATCGCCGATGTGTCACTCAGACGTCACCGTGGTGAACTGTTACTGGAATCATAGGCTCATTTTTTGCATAAAGCTTCCTACTGGTTTATTCTGATACTCAGAGCTCATCTTTCTACAACAAGTTTCCAAGTCGAAAATGTCAGCGTTTCCTAGTTGTCTGGAATGCAGCATTTATACACACACACACACACACACACACACACACACACACACACACACACACACACACACACACACACACACACACACTTAACTGAATGGAAAGGTTTGTCAGACTGCCACACTGATTGTCCACAAGTACGTCTATTTAAGGGGGTGAGTGAATGGAAGTCGCGCCTCCACTTCTGGAGACGGCAGAGAGTGGTATTCTATTGGATAGGTTGTCTCTCTGTCAAGAGTGTGTGGGGAATGTTCTACACCTGGATTCTGGGGTGATTGCTAGGTTTAATTTAAATTTGAACACCAGCATACACACAACAGAGCCCTCTGTATAACTGTAGACAATTGTAGACAGCTCCATCAAACAAACAGACTTCTCACTGAGAGAAAAGACAACATGATGACATCCCCCTTGTTACACACATACACAACCTGACATCGATGTCACTGTTTCCTTTAATTGCACTTCTGCCCCCAAGGGAGAGTGTGTGTGTGATAGATAAAGGAAGAGAGAAGAGTGGGTCCAGTAACATCACTGTCTGTCTGACTGACAGCCCATCACCTGCAGGACACACACACTCCCGCTCTCACTTTCTCTGTTTCTCTCTCTCCCTCTCCTCAGGGAACAAAACTGTTAATAAACACACCCACCACTCTTAGTTACCATGAGTGACATGAGTAGACATTGTCCAGGCAGTTTGTCACTGTCAGCCCATGTAGAAAGAAACATTGTATTTACTTTGGTCATGTAGTGTATAATACAGTGTGTTGACAAGTTGGTCCCCCCTTTGCCTTCTGGGAAGGCTTTCCACTAGATGTTGGAACATTGCTGTGGGGACTTGCTTCCATTCAGCCACAAGAGCATTAGTGAGGTCGGGCACTGATGTTGGGCGATTAGACCTGGTTCGCAGTTGGCATTCAAATTCCTCCCAAGGGTGTTCGAAGGGGTTGAGGTCAGGGATCTGTGCAGGCCAGTCAAGTTCTTCCACACCGATCTCGACAAACCATTTCTGTATGGACCTCGCTTTGTGCACAGGGGCATTGTCATGCTGAAACAGGAAAGGGCCTTCCCCAAACTGTTGCCACAAAGTTGGAAGCACAGAATCGTCTAGAATGTAATTGTATGCTGTAGTGTTAAGATGTCCCGACGAACAGCTCGTGCTGATATTGCTTCCAGAGGCAGTTTGGAACTCGGTAGTGAGTGTTGCAACCGAGGACAGACAATTTTTAGCACTCAGCGGTCCCGTTCTGTGAGCTTGTGTGGCCTACTACTTCGCGGCTGAGCCATTGGTTGCTCCTAGACGTTTCCCCTTCACAATAACAGCACTTACAGTTGACCGGGGCAGCTCTAGCAGAGCAGAAATTGTACAAACTGACATGTTGGAAAGGTGGCATCCTATGACGGTGCCACGTTAAAAGTCACTGAGCTCTTCAGTAACATGCTACCCAGACCGTCCTCGTGCGCCATTGCGCGCAAGTTGATTTTGTCCCCCCACACCAGACGCGATCAGGACACGCAGGTTGAAATATCAAAACAAACTCTGAACCAATTATATTAATTTTGGGACAGGTTGAAAAACATTAAACATTTATGGCAATTTAGCTAGCTAGCTTGCTTTTGCTAGCTAATTTGTCCTGGGATATAAACATTGGGTTGTTATTTTATCTGAAATGCACAAGGTCCTCACTCTGACAATTAATCCACAGATAAAACGGTAAAAGTTTGTTTTCTAGTAATCTCTCCTCCTTCACGCTTCTTCTTCGTTGGACTTTATATGGCAGTTGGCAACCAACTTTATGGTGCATTACCCCAACCAACTGGACTGGAGCGTAGACCTCAGTTCATCTTTCAATCACCCACGTGGGTAGATGCTCCTAAAAACAAATGAGGAGATGGGAGAGACAGGACTTGCAGCGCGTTGAGCGTCACAAATAGAACCAAGTTCTATTTTAGCGCCTGGCCACCCAGACACTTGTTGATGCGCGCGAGCAGTGTGGGTGCAATGATTGAATAACATGTATGTGTACATTTATTTTGCGACGCGTGCGGTGGTCAGCATGTAAGGCCATTCTACTGCCAATGTTTGTCTATGGAGATTGCATAGCTGTGTGCTCGATTTTATACACCTGTCAGCAATGGGTGTGGCTGAAATAGCCGAATCCACTAATTTGAAGGGTGTCCACATACTTTGTATATATAGTGTACATGATTGATTAAGCCCCTTGCTACGTGCTCTGGAGGTTAACACTACAAGTCTATGACCATAATAATAAACAAGCCTCTGTCTTCCTTATAAAGCAGTAACAGAGACAGTTGGCAGAGTAACAGAGACATTACACTCGGTTTAGACCCAATTATGTTCCAGTCAACTCCCCAGGCTGTGGGTGGATACAGGAGGATGTGGACAAATCAAAGACACTGTCTGCCTGCATACACCAGTAATTGGGCTGTTCCCACAAACAGGGAGATCTTAACCAACTGCACGTAATCTTGGAGAGAAATCAGGCCATTTGCGTAAATACACACAATCTGCCCATTTATCCCCATCTCTCCATCACACTGCCAGCGAATGTGCCCACTATGCTGCCAGTAAATGCCTCCCTGAACAAAGCTGTAAACATGGTCTCTAACACATATCTGACTGCAGCAAGTCTCTATAACAGAGATACTGCCACCTCCCCCCTCAGTCTGGGGGTTGGGGAGAGACGTTTGTTATCCGAGTTCCCTGCCACGACAACCTCCTGTGTGTGTGTGTGTGTGTGTGTGTTGGTAGGAGGTTGGTGTGTATCTGCATGTGTATATAGAGCGTGTGTGTTCAGGGCCTCCTGTGGTCTCACGTGCAGAAGCACAGCTGAGGAGCCTTTATATCAGCGAGAGGAGAGGGCTAATTACGAAGACTGGGAGAGAGAGAGAGAGGAGTAGAGAGAGCGAGATGGAAGAAAGAGAGAGAGGGGGGCTGGAGGAGAATGAGAAGGGGAAAGAGGGAAGATGGAGAGAGAAAGGAGAAACCGAGAGAGGGTGGAAGAAAAGAGGAGGATGAGAGAGGAAGGAGAGAGAGGGGAAAGAGAAGAGGGAGATTTAGAGAGGAGGGAGAGAGGGGCAAGGAGAGCACCTGCCACCCTTTCTACACTGTCGTTTTCTCTCTCTCTAAAGCACACGCACTCTCTCCTCCCACCCTCTGATGGAGGGTGGCACTGCCCCCCCCTTCCTCCAGCAGAGAGAGAGAGAGAGGTAAGAGGAGGAGAGAGCGAGAGTGGTAAGAGGAGGAGAGCGAGAGGGACGGATGTAAGAGGGAGGCGAGAGAGAAAGGAAAAGGCAGACTCTCATTCTGCTACCAGTGCGCTCCTCTCTATGCCAGTACCTCTTCGTAACGCTCCCATACACTCACACACACTCACTTTGTTACTGCATGCTACACACTTAACCAGACAAAGAGACTGTGCGGTTGTTGAGCGGGAGCGGCATGGAATGGAACCTCAGAAGGATGGACAGTGAACTGAGACAGATCAACCCAGACCTGCTGCAGCCCAGCAAGAGCATCAAGAAGCCCTCCTCAGGCACCATCACCCTCAACGTGGGGGGCTTTCTCTATGCCGCTCACCGCACCACCCTTAGCCGCCAACAGGGGTCAGTGTTAGAGGAGCTGGCCAGCGGCAGGAAGCCCGTCCAGCACACTGACTCCATGGGCAACCCCTTCATCGACCGTGATGGCCCCGTGTTCAGACACATCCTCAACTTCCTGCGGACCGGAGACCTGCAGCTGCCCGACGACTTCCGAGAGGTGGGCCTTCTGAGAGGGGAAGCAGAGTTCTACCGCCTCAGCGGATTGGTGGAAGCCATTTCGGAGTGGGAGGGACTGCGGGCGGCGCAGCGGGAGCCTGCCTTCCTGGAGGTGACTGACGAGAGGTCGCAGGGCTTCAAGGTGTACTGCAGCGACCCCTCCTTCATCGACAAGATCAAAGGGCGCCTGGTTCAGATCTCAAAGAGCCGGCTGGACGGCTTCCCGGAGGAGTTTGAGGTGTCGTCCAACGTGATCCAGTTCCGCCACTTCATCAAGTCGGACCCTGGCTCCAGGCTGGTGCTGAAGCAGGACAGTACCTTCCTGTGTACCCTGGAGTGTCTGAAGCTAGAGACGGTGATGCTGGCCCTGAAGGCTGGCTTCTCTCTCATCACCTCTCTGGACAGCAGCAAGGGATCTGTGGTGGCCGCAGAGGCTCTGCACTTTGTCAAGTAAGAAAGGGTGGAGAGGTGGGGAAGAGGGAAAGATGGGGGAGAGGGATCAGGAAGGGAAGGGAATGAACAGGGAGGTGGATAGAGAGGGGAAGACAGAGAGAAGGGGGCAGGTACAGGTAGGTAGAGAGGGCAACAAGTGGGAGAGGAAGGGATGAGGGGAAACTGATGCAGGACAGCTGTTCCTCTGCACTCTGTCTGGAGTCCACCCTCAGAGAGATACAAGAGAGAGAGCATCCACCACCTTGACCACCCTCACTGCTGCAGGACAGAACATAACCTCTCAGAGGACCAGTCTCCTACTGTATTACACATACATCAAGCTGCTTTTTCCATCCTGGCTGCTTCCCCTTCAAACCAGCCTTAGAGTGCACCGTGAGGTATTACAGTGTGTGATTTCAGTTGCTGTGTTTTGAGTTTTCAGTTGTGTGACCAAGCCTTTCTCTGGATCCTGAGGGGAGAGGTACAGTTGAACACTGTACTGACTGACAGACAGACTGACTGTTGCTGATCATTGGACAAAAACGAATGTTTTATTGCAGAAACTTGCCTGACTAGATGGAAGGGAGGTCAGTGTGAATGCCCTGCAGCAGAGAAGCACAGAGAATTTAGACCCAAAGGTTCAAATCTAGCATGATGCATGTGCAGTGAAGACTTTCAAATCAGACACCAACTTTGTGATTGTTAGTGCTGTGAGTGAGTAAGTAAGTGACAATGTGTGTTCTTTTGGATTTGTGAATGTTTTGTTTTACACAAAATAAAAGTCATGAATATTGGCAATCTAATATTTTCCACAACTCATGCTGGCATTTGTGTCTACTCTATTATACAGTACAAGGGGACTTGGAAATATCATATTTAATTGCATCAACATTATGACAGTTCATTAAGGCAGATAGATTTGACCATAGCGCTTTAATAGAATAGACTGGTAACTAATGTAATAGACATAGAATTATAATAGAGTTAGCAACTTCAACTTTCCTTATTAACTGTAAAGTCAGCTTAGTGTATTGGAACATGCATCAGTGCCCAACATCACAGAGCAGTAACCTCTAACCAAACCCTCAACAGACATGCAGTGTTTCGATGTACAGATGTAGGATATTAATATGATCACCCTGTTGCAGAACTTTCCTTCAATGCAGGAAATGTAAAACATGTAGTGTATTTGAGGTTTAACAAGGCTTCTGAAGTTTATAATTTCCACTTTGAAATTTCAGACTTGATTTAACCTTTAGAAAAATGTATCAACCCCTACAAAAATGTCAATTAATTATAATCCACATTATAATTCACATTTCCTGTTGCTGCAGGATTTTTTTCCTGCTGTAGCAAACTGGCTCAAATTAAGATTCTACATACGTAATATAATAATAACCTACCTGAAAGCATCCTAATCAAATCTGAATTCCTATATTAATCTAAGACTCGTTTCCCATTTCGTTATGTTTATAAGCCAACATTTAATATAGGAAGTGATCACTGGTGAGTGAGATCAGTGATTGACAGTTGTGCTTGTGTCTCTTCATCCCAGGGCCTCTGGGAGTTATACTCCCCAGAGCATGGAGACTTGATATTTGAAGAAGTGGGTCAGGAAGGCAGTTCAATAAACACTGCTCTCTTCCCTCAGGGTGGACCTCTTTTTACATCCATATCTCAACCTTTTAAATGTGTAGTACTATCAATTACTTCACTATGTATTTGGGCCATTTCTACATTCCACAACAAGACTAAATATATTGAATCAATAATTGTGTAGTTATTTTCCAAAACTCTGCTAAAAAGGGGTTGTTGTTGAGCAGTGGGTCCAGTATTCCATTACATTTTTGTACCGAGTACTGGTGGTAGAGTATGATACGGTGTATCTCTGACTAACCAGACACATTTCCTTTAGTTTGGTCTTTTTACTGAGAGTTAGGCTACTTGGCATTCCCCTGCCTCCCAGTGCTAATTGTTTTACCATCTTGTAATTAATCTCTGCCAGAACCCTTCTGACACAAGGCAACAGATGGTATGAGAACAGAATATTAGGAACTAAAATAACTAAACTCAGTCTATGCTTTAAGTACAGTAGCTGTAGTGTTGACCACATAATACGCCCACCTCGACTTAGCCTGCGTCTCAAACACCTCAGAAACCATCTGTTGCAGCATGCTCTTTCGTCAGACCTACAGCCCCCTACTCATGACACACACACACACACACACACACAGTGAGTGTGTGTGTGTGTCTCTCTATGTGGTATATTGCTATTTGCAATGTTTCATATTACTGAACACATCCCTTCTGATCCACCACAACAGACTCAAGCTCCCTTCTGGCATAGGGGAAAACGTGAGGCTCCCGAAGCCAGCAGTATGCTGAGGGGGACATCAAACCTGAGAGCTTTTTAATTGCAGATCAGACCCATCCATATTTGATGAGGTACCACTGTGCCTGTTAGCTGTTAGCTCAGATTGATGAATATCTAACCCACAGGTGGCAGAGAGAGCGAGAGATGGAGGAAGAGGGGGAGAGGAAGAAGCAGTGGGAGCAGGGAGAGCGAGAGGTGGGGGTTAATACAGAACGAGAGAAAAACACACAGAGAGAGAGAGAGAGAAACAGACAGACACAGTCAGAGAAAGACAGAGAGCACACTTCAAAACAGAGGCAACCCATTAACAGATTAATATTCACCGATTTGTCTCCACACTGCCTTTCTTCCCTCTAATACACACACACTCCTAGCCTGTTCCTTATGGCAGTAGGTGTCTCCATGGCTATGTTTCTAAGGGAAACAACTAACATTCCTAACTATCCTTACATTCCTGATCCCTGGAATGACTAATGGACGGGTCAACTACAGCCGACCTAGACTGACAAGAGGCCAAAGCTAGGCAATGGGAGAGGGGGAAGAGGCAGAGAGGGGGGAGAAGGGGAAGAGAGAGAGAGGGGAGAAAGAGGAGAGGAAGAGAGAGAGACTAAAGGCAAGGAGAGAGGAATCAGATAGGAATGGCAGAGATGAGGCAGATGAAAAGAGAAAGAAAGATGACAGGAAGAGAGAAAGAGAGAGAGACACACAGCTGAATCAATCACATTGTAGCTGCGGTCGCTCTCAAATAAATCACCAGCCTTCAGTAAGCACTCTAAAGAACCTCTGTATATTCTAAAGAATCTCTACATTCTAAATACTTTTTATGTTCTACACAGGCCCAATATATACTTGTACATTATCTACAGAATATATACACTCCCCTCCACATGTATTTGGACAGTAAAGCTACATTTTAAAATGTGTCTCTATACAAAGCATTTTATATTTGAGAAATAATTGTTAATATTAGGCGACAGTACAGAATGTCAGCTTTTATTTGAGGGTATTTAGATATCCGTTTGACCGTTTAGAAATAAAGCACTTTACATATCTAGTCCCCCAATTTGAAGAAGTCATAAGTAGGCTAATTGGACAAATTCACTTATAGTGTGTTAAAGTAGTAAAAAGTTTAGTTTTTGTTCTTATATTCCTTGCACGCAATGACTACATCAAGCTTTGTTGGATGCATTTGTAGTCTATTTTGGTTATGCTTTGGATTATGTTTTGCCCAATAGGAACTGAATGGTCAATAATGAATTGAGTAGAAATGGGTAGATACAGTGCATTCGGAAAGTATTCAGACACCTTCACTTTTTCCACTTTGTTACGTTACAGCCTTATTCTAAAATGGATTTTTTTTTTTTTATTCCCCACTCATCAATCTACACAAAACACCACATAATGACAAAGCAAAAACAGTTTTGAAATTTTAGCAAATGTATTAAAAATAAAAAACTGAAATGTCATATTTACATAAGTATTCAGACCCTTTACTCAGGACTTTGATGAAGCACCTTTGGCAGTGATTACATCCTCAAGTCTTCTTGGGTATGACGCTACAAGCTTGGCACACCTGTATCTGGGGAGTTTCTCCCATTCTTCTCTGCAGATCCTCTCAAGCTCTGTCAGGTTGGATGGGGAGCGTCGCTGCACAGCTTTTTTCAGGTCTCTCCAGAGATGTTCGAACGGGTTGAAGTCCGGGCTCTGGCTGAGCCACTCAAGGACATTCAGAGACTTGTCCCGAAGCCACTCCTGCGTTGTCTTGGCTTAGGGTCGTTGTCCTGTTGGAAGGTGAACCTTCCAACAAGTCTGAGGTCCTGTGTGCTCTGGAGCAGGTTTTCATCAAGGAGCTCTCTGTACTCCGTTCATCTTTCCCTCGATCCTGACTAGTCTCCCAGTCCCTGACGCTGAAAAACATACCCACAGCATGATGCTGCCACCACCATGCATCACCGTAGGGATCGTGCCAGGTTTCCTCCAGACGTGACGCTTGACATTCCGGCCAAAGAGTTCAATCTTGGTTTCATCAGACCAGAGAATCTTGTTTCTCATGGTCTGGGAGTCCTTTAGGTGACTCCAAGCAGGCTGTCATGTGCCTTTTACTGAGGAGTGTCTTCCGTCTGGCAACTCTACCATAAAGGCCTGATTGGTGGAGTTCTGCATAGATGGTTGTCCTTCTGGAAGGTTCTCCCATCTCCACCATGGAGCTCTAGAGCTCTGTCAGAGTGACCATCGGGTTCTTGGTCACCTCCCTGACCAAGGCCCTTCTCCCCGATTGCTCAGTTTGGCCGGGCGGCCAGCTCTAGGAAGAGTCTTGGTGGTTCCAAACTTAATACATTTAAGAATGATGGAGGCCACTGTGTTCTTGGGGACCTTCAATGCTGCACATTTGTTTTGGTACCCTTCCCCAGATCTGTGCCTCGACACAATCCTATCTCGGAGCTCTACAGACAATTCCTTCGACCTCATGGCTTAGTTTTTGCTCTGACATGCACTGTCAACTGTGGGACCTTATATAGACAGGTGTGTGCCTTTCCAAATCATGTCCAATCAATTGAGTTTACCACAGGTGGACTCCAATCAAGTTGTAGAAACATCTCAAGGATGATCAATGGAAACAGGATGCACCTGAGCTCAATTTTCGAGTCTCATAGCAAAAGGATCTGAATACTTATGTAAATAAGGTATCTGTTTTTATTTTTAATAAATGTGAAAAGAATTCTAAAAACCTGTTTTCGCTTTGTTATTATGGGGTATTGTGTGTAGATTGATGAAGGAAAAAAATAATTTCATCAATTTTAGAATAAGGCTGTAACGTAACAAAATGTGGAAAAGGGGAAGGGGTCTGAATACTTTCTGAATGCACTGTACATAAAGTGCTTTCATTTCGAAATGGTAAAACATACACCATATATCCAAAAGTATGTGGACACAGCTTCAAATTAGTGGATTCGGCTATTTCAGCCACACCCGTTGCTGACAGGTGTATAAAATCGAGCACACAGCCATGCAATCTCCATAGACAAACAGTTTGTTTTGATATTTCAACCTGCGTCTCCTGATCGCGTCTGGTGTGGGGGGACAAAATCAACTTGCGCGCAATGGCGCACGAGGACGGTCTGGGTAGCATGTTACTGAAGAGCTCAGTGACTTTCAACGTGTGCACCGTCATAGGATGCCACCTTTCCAACAAGTCAGTTCGTAAAATTTCTGCCCCGGTCAACTGTAAGTGCTGTTATTGTGAAGTGGAAACGTATAAAAGCTACAACGGTAGTAGGCCACACAAGCTCCCAGAACGGGACCGCCGAGTGCTGAACCGCATAGTACGCAAAAATAGTCTGTACTCGGCTGCAACACTCACTACAGAGTTCGAAACTGCCTCTGGAAGCAACGCTGGCACAAGAACTGTTCGCCGGGAGCTTCACGAAATGGGTTTCCATGGCCGAGTAGTCGCACACAAGCCTAACATCACTATGTGCAATGCCAAGCATCAGCTGGAGTGGTGTAAAGCTCGCCGCCATTGGACTCTGGAGCAGTAGAAACATGTTCTCTGGAGTGATGAATCACGCTTAACCATCTGGCAGTCCGACGGACGTATCTGGGTTTGGCGGATGCCAGGAGAACGCTACCTGCCCCAATGCATAGTGCCAAATGTAAAGTTTGGTGGAGGAGGAATAATGGTCTAGGGCTTTTTTTCATGGTTCGGGCTAGGCCCCTTTGTTCCAGTGAAGGGAAATCTTAACGCTACAGCATACAATGACATTCTAGACGATTCTGTGCTTCCAACTTTGTGGCAACATTTTGGGGAAGGTCCTTCCCTGTTTCAGCATGACAATGCCCCCATGCACAAAGCAAGGTCCATACGGAAATGGTTTGTCGAGATCGGTGTGGAAGAACTTGACTGGCCTGCACAGAGCCCTGACCTCAACCCCATCGAACACCTTTGGGATTAATTGGAATGCCGACTGCGACCCAGGCCTAATCGCCCAACATCAGTGCCCGACCTCACTAATGCTCTTGTGGCTGAATGGAAGCAAGTCCCCGCAGCAATGTTCCAACATCTAGTGGAAAGCCTTCCCAGAAGAGTGGAGGCTGTTACAGCAGCAAAGGTGGGCAGGGAGAATAAGTAAAACTCCATATTAATGCCCATGAATTTGGAATGAGATGTTCGACGAGCAGGTGTCCACATACTCTTGGTCATGTAGTGTATGTATGGAAATACCATCAATGGAACAGAAGGCAGGCAGTTATTCAGTCAGCTGACTGTCTCTGTGTGAACATTTCCTGCTGATTATTCCTGGCAGTACGTGCCTCCTTTGTGAGAGAGCAGAGCAAAGGGCGACAACGTCTTTCTGAGCAAGAATGACATTTTCTGCCTGAACAATACGCTGCTGCCACTGCTCGCTGGATGATGTCCATCTGGACCTGGGCTAGTAGCTTTCACACCAACCTCGGCACATCCACCCAGCCTCTCAGCCCATCAGACACTGCATATTTGTTCTATTCTGATTGATGAATTGAATGAGGTCTTCTATCTAGAGCTGAGCTGGAGAGTAGAGCCATGGCCAGTAGGAGAGGGCAGGGAAACTGTCTGCCATCCCTCCCACATTGGACTTGGCTTCTCCTCTCATTACAGACATGGACAGAACAGACAGACAGGAGCTCAGTTCTCTGCCTGGCAACCATCACATGACAGCTCCAGTAGAGAGACAGAAGAGAGCAGGTCTGAGGGGGTTTAGCTTTCTTTTATCTTTATAGTTAATAAAAATGAGTTGACTGCAGAACTTCTGGTGAATGGAGCTAGGTAAGACCTATTCCTAGAATACTGAAGGCTACTGTACACAACAGGCATGGTGATGAATCAGGTCCAAAATGAATACATGAAACTCTGGGCTTGAAATGGTATCACTTTATCAGGGATTTTCTGCCATTGTAATCCTTGGGCGGGCCGACTAAGCGATTTTTCAGGTTTAATTCATTTTCGGGATGGAAAAACACTAAGTGTAAACTTAAACGACTAAAACCACATATAAAGTATGCAGAAAAGATAAAGGACCTACATATTTTTTTATAATATAATCTTTGAGAACTAACAATCACCAAAAGAAAAGCTACACAGTTAGGGAGAATAGAAAATTCCCAAAACAATTAATTTAGCAGTATTCATTTTGATATTATGTTTGAGCAAAATAACACTGCATTATCCATGGCAAAATGCATAGAATTGCAGGAAACTAGCTTTAAACCTGCAACATTCTCTCAGCTGCATGGCGAAATGTGTAGAATTGTAGGAAATTAACTTTAAAACTGCAAAATTAAATCTCAGCTCAAAATTCTAAAATGTCTCTACAGTGCCAAGATGGGGGCCTCTAACATTCTCTCTAAAATGTAACCGCGCCGACGGCCAAACGCACTCACTGCCTCTGATTCAGACTGCTATATTTCTTACAAGCTGCATCAGATCCTGCCTCACAGAGATAGAGAGGCAGCGAAGACAGACTCAAACCCACAAAGAACATGACAGCGGTGAACTTTGCTCAAAGCACTCAGAAGACAGCCTGGGTGTGTGTACTGTATATCAGCATCACTCCTCCACTCCACAACAGGTGGGCTCTTTCTGCTGTGTGTAATGTAGTATGCTTATCTCCAGACAGAGTCAAAGAGGGCTTGGCTGACTGCGTGTCTACAGTAATAGCAGAGTACAGTGTTATTAAAAATTATCTGTGTCTCTCTCTACAGGGAGAATATCTGTGCTCTGCTCACCAGACCTGGCTGCTCTGTTGTTCACCGTACCTTCTGAAACTACCGGAACATTAGATGGAAGTAGTTTCACCCCTGACCAATTTCAATTAAAAAACGTACTGAGAAAAACCCATCCCGTAGGAGTGTGAGAGACTGAGAGCGAGGGAGAGAGCGGGAGGGATGAGTGAAAGAGGGAGGAATGGCTTGCTAACAGTACAGTACGTACAGCGGCGTCTATTCACTGGCAGGTTCTGGAGCCAAGCCTGTTGCTAAGCAACCTCTTAATCAATACCTGCTGCATGCCAGAGCGCTGAAAAAAATAAAACACTTAAAGACATAAAATTACATGAAACAACTACTACTGACATTCTGCACATGGCTACTGTAGGAATGACATCATTAACGTAAGCAATTAGCGCTGTGTCTGTGTGTGTGTGTTGATATTAACTGAGTGTACAAAACATTAGGAACGCCTTCCTAATATTGAATTGAACCCCTTTTGCCCTCAGAACAGCCTCAATTCGCCGGGGCATGGACTAAAAGGTGTTGAAAGCGTTCCACAGGGATGCTGGACCATGTTGACTCTAATGCTTCCCACAGTTGTGTCAAGTTGGCTGGAAGTCCTTTGGGTGGTGGACCATTCTTGATACATACGGGAAACTGTTGAGCGTGAAAAACCCAGCAACATTGCAGTTCTTGACACACTCAAACCGGTGCGCCTGGCACCTAGCACCATACCTCATTCAAAGGCACTTCAATCTTTTGTCTTGCCCATTCACCCTCTGAATGGCACACATACACAATCCATGTCTCAGTTGTCACAAGGCTTAAAAATCCTTCTTTAACCTGTCTCCTCCCCTTCATCTACACTGATTGAAGTGGATTTAACAGGTGACATCAATAATATGCCATTTAGCAGACGCTTTTATCCAAAGCGACTTACAGTCATGCGTGCATACATTTTTTTTGTGTATGGGTGGTCCCGGGGATCGAACCCACTACCTTGGCGTTACAAGCGCCGTGCTCTACCAGCTGAGCTACAGAGGACCACTCTGTATAAGGAATCATAGCTTTCACCTGGATTCACCTGGTCAGTCTGTCATGGAAAGAGCAGGTACAGTATATCCACCTATGAATGTGCCCTCGCTGTGTTCTTTCTGAGAATCATCCAATAGATCATTAAAACATGGATGTGGGTGCGTGTGGTTGTACATGTGGGTGTGTGTGCTGATACTGTGTATGCACATGAGAAGGCATTAAGTGCTACAGTAGGCTAAACAAAGATATCAATTCCTTAAAGGAAGATAGAGGTGATCAAAGCATAAACTGCCCACATTGATTCTGTGGAACATAAACTCCCTTTTGAGAACAAATTGAAAGAAGACTTTGACAAACTGTTTTTTGAGACGTAAGAAATTGGAAAAAAAATCATTAGAGACGAGGACGATTACAAAGATGGCTCATCCGTCTACTCCTGAACACACAACCGGACTGTGCGCAGGTCTCATAGGCCCAAACAGATCCGGTCCCACTCTGTTTCTTTTAATTTGCCAAGCATGCAGAGACATAAAATGTTTATCCACGAGTTCACCTGACTCTGGTCAAAATCCCAAAGTATCCCATTACTGTCGTTAACAAAAAATGTGTCTCACGATGTTGATAAACTATTTGAGAACAGGAATAAGGTGTAATCTCACTAAACAAGAAAATTCAACCATTAAATGGCTTTCTGAGAATCACAATTTGTTCGTACAGTTCGCAGTGCTGACAAAGGAGGGGCTGTTATTGTATGGGAGAGGGACAAATACTGTATGAGCAGGAAGCCTATAGACAGTTCAAAATACTGACTATTACCAGTACAGTACGTACAGCGGCGTCTATTCACTGCCAGGTTCTGGAGCCTGGCAGTGGTCCTCTGTAGCTCAGCTGGTAGAGCACGGCGCTTGTAACGCCAAGGTAGTGGGTTTGATCCCCGGGACCACCCATACACAAAAATGTATGCACGCACGACTGTAAGTCGCTTTGGATAAAAGCGTCTGCTAAATGGCATATTATTATTATTATTATTATACCTGCATTTGTCTTCTAGCCCATTGGAGAATATGAAATGAGAGTGGAGTGATATCTTGGGCCATGACAAATATGAAAAGTGGATCACTAAGCAAGAATATGACTTTCTTCTCCCTGCCTACCCTAGGTTAGCTTGTTACTACATGTTACCAAAAGTCCACAAGTATCCTCATAATCCTCCTGGAAGGCCCATCATCAGCAACAATGATACTACATCAGAGCCAGCCTCCAAGTATGTTGATTTCTACATTAAGCCTTTTGTGCCAAACTTCCCTTTTTCCTTCAAGATACCAATCATACTCTTAATTAGCTATCTGAGCTTAAAGATGTTGGATCTTCCTATTTGGTAACGATGGATGTTGAATCTCTTTTCACCAATATTGTACACAATGAAGGTCTGGAGGCTTTAAAGCATTATCTCCAACATTGGCCATAGGAAAGTATGCTCACTGCTGACTTTCTTCAATTAACAGAGTGGAATTAAACAAGAGAAGGAGACTGCTATGGGGACTTGTATTGCTCCGAACTACGCAAACGTATTATGGGGACTTTGGGAAGAGAAGTTTATTCTCTGTTCTGCTATGGGAGTGAACATTATTTATAATAAGGGTTACATGGAGAAATCGGACTTCTCTGAAATGAAAAAGGATGGCCCTCCTTTCAGCAAAATATACAGTACCAGTCAAAGGTTTAGACACACTCCTCATTCCAAGGTTTTTCTTTATTTTTACTATTTTCTACATTGTAAATAGTGAAGACATCAAAACTATGAAATAACACATATGGAATCATGTAGTAACCAAAAAAGTGTTAAACAAATCTAAATATATTTTAGATTCTTCAAAGTAGCCAACCTTTGCCTTGATGATAGCTTTGCACACTCTTGGCATTCTCTCAACCAGCTTCACCTGGAATGCTTTTCCAACAGTCTTGAAGGAGTTCCCACATATGCTGAGCACTTGTAGGCTGCTTTTCCTTCACTCTGCGGTCCAACTCATCCCAAACCTTCTCAATTTGGTTGAGGTCTGGTGATTGTGGAGGCCAGGTCATCTGATGTAGCACTCCCATCACTCTCCTTCTTGGTCAAATAGCCTTACACAGCCTGGTGGTGTGTTGGGTCATTGTCCTGTTGAAAAACAAATGATAGTCCCACTAAGCCCAAACCAGATGGGATGGCGTATCGCTGCAGAATGCTGTGGTAGCCATGCTGGTTAAGTGTGCCTTGAATTCTAAATAAATCACAGACAGTGTCACCAGCAAAGCACCCCCACACCATCACACCTCCTTCTCCATGCTTCACGGTGGGAACCACAAATGCGGAGATCATCTGTTCACCTACTCTGCGTCTCACAAAGACACGGCGGTTGGAACCAAAAATCTCACATTTGGACTCATCAGACCAAAGGACAGATATCCACCGGTCTAATGTCCATTGCTCGTGTTTCTTGGCCCAAGCAAGTCTCTTCTTCTTATTGGTGTCCTTTAGTAGTGGTTTCTTCGCAGTAAATCGACCATGAAGGCCTGATTCACGCAGTCTCCTCTGAACAGTTGATGTTGAGATATGTCTGTAACTTGAACTCTGTGAAGCATTTATTTGGGCTGCAATCTGAGGTGCAGTTAACTCTAATGAACTTATCCTCTGCAGCAGAGGTAACTCTGGGTCTTCCTTTCCTGTGGTGGTCCTCATGAGAGCCAGTTTCATCATAGCGCTTGATGGTTTTTGCGACTGCACTTGGAAGAAACGTTTTAGTATCACACACATTACTGATTTACAGGCTAAGAATGGACAATGTGTTTATCTTATAGTAGTCCTCTGTAGCTCAATTGTTAGAGCATGGCGCTTGTAACGCCAGGGTAGTGGGTTCGATCCCCGGGACCACCCGTACGTAAAAATGTATGCGCACATGACTGTTAGTCGCTTTGGATAAAAGCATCTGCTAAATGGCATATTATTATTATTATCATATTTCTCCAATACCAAATCAGTCTTGTTTGCAACGAAACTGTCCCTGTTTGCAAATAATTAAATCTGAGACGTTATTAGGAATCTGAGCATGGTACTTTCAAAAGTTGGACCTACCTTTCCACCCCAGACAGAGTAGGCCTACCGACACAGAAAACTGTAAGCTTTAACTGCTGGCTACTCTTCTTCCGTGGCTTAACCCAACGAGAGAAGGTCACAAGTGTTCCCCTAAAAGCTGTCTGGGTTTAAACATCTTCTTTTGTACAGAAAGTGAATAGCTTAATCAATTGATAGTGACAGAATTAGATTACTTCCCAAGCAAAGAAAACTGTTGTCTCCTCTGCTATAGAAGGTTGTAGCTCAGCCTCAATGTCAAAGAAACTAAACAATGATTTCCCATAAGCATCGAAGTCACGTCTTTCCCAGGTATTTTACAGCTTATTTCTAGCATAAAGCATTGCGGACCAAAGCACTGTTATAGATCACTTTATACAGTGGGGGAAAAAAGTATTTAGTCAGCCACCAATTGTGCAAGTTCTCCCACTTAAAAAGATGAGAGAGGCCTGTAATTTTCATCATAGGTACACGTCAACTATGACAGACAAATTGAGGGGAAAAAATCCAGAAAATCACATTGTAGGATTTGTAATGAATTTATTTGCAAATTATGGTGGAAAATAAGTATTTGGTCACCTACAAACAAGCAAGATTTCTGGCTCTCACAGACCTGTAACTTCTTCTTTAAGAGGCTACTCTGTCCTCCACTCATTACCTGTATTAATGGCACCTGTTTGAACTTGCTATCAGTATAAAAGACACCTGTCCACAACCTCAAACAGTCACACTCCAAACTCCACTATGGCCAAGACCAAAGAGCTGTCAAAGGACACCAGAAACAACATTGTAGACCTGCACCAGGCTGGGAAGACTGAATCTGCAATAGGTAAGCAGCTTGGTTTGAAGAAATCAACTGTGGGAGCAATTATTAGGAAATGGAAGACATACAAGACCACTGATAATCTCCCTCGATCTGGGGCTCCACGCAAGATCTCACCCCGTGGGGTCAAAATGATCACAAGAACGGTGAGCAAAAATCCCAGAACCACACGGGGGGACCTAGTGAATGACCTGCAGAGAGCTGGGACCAAAGTAACAAAGCCTACCATCAGTAACACCCTACGCCGCCAGGGACTCAAATCCTGCAGTGCAAGACGTGTCCCCCTGCTTAAGCCAGTACATGTCCAGGCCCGTCTGAAGTTTGCTAGAGTGCATTTGGATGATCCAGAAGAGGATTGGGAGAATGTCATATGGTCAGATGAAACCAAAATATAACTTTTTGGTAAAAACTCAACTCCGTCGTATTTGGAGGACAAAGAATGCTGAGTTGCATCCAAAGAACACCATACCTACTGTGAAGCATGGGGGTGGAAACATCATGCTTTGGGGCTGTTTTTCTGCAAAGGGGCCAGGACGACGGATCCGTGTAAAGGAAAGAATGAATGGGGCCATGTATCGTGAGATTTTGAGTGAAAACCTCCTTCCATCAGCAAGGGCATTGAAGATGAAACGTGGCTGGGTCTTTCAGCATGACAATGATCCCAAACACACCGCCCGGGCAATGAAGGAGTGGCTTCGTAAGAAGCATTTCAAGGTCCTGGAGTGGCCTAGCCAGTCTCCAGATCTCAACCCCATAGAAAATCTTTGGAGGGAGTTGAAAGTCCGTGTTGCCCAGCGACAGCCCCAAAACATCACTGCTCTAGAGGAGATCTGCATGGAGGAATGGGCCAAAATACCAGCAACAGTGTGTGAAAACCTTGTGAAGACTTAGAGGGAAACGTTTGACCTGTGTCATTGCCAACAAAGGGTATATAACAAAGTATTGAGAAACTTTTGTTATTGACCAAATACTTATTTTCCACCATAATTTGCAAATAAATTCATAAAAAAATTCATAAAAAAATTACAGGCCTCTCATCTTTTTAAGTGGGAGAACTTGCACAATTGGTGGCTGACTAAATACTTTTTTTCCCCACTGTATAATCGGATCAGATTCATTTTCTTCAAACTCTTAAGCTAACAAGGGGTAGGCCTGTGCTTTTTGCCATTTTCTTTAATAAAAGGTAGACCTATGGCCTACCCTCGCATACCCCCTCAATTCGAATCTTGGTTTTAACTTAACAGCCTGACACAGAGGTAGGCTATTTAAAAAGTGCAAGGTGGGTGGAGGAATTGACTGACAAATCTATGGATATAGCAGCCTATAGCCTAATTTAGTCTGTCAAACAGGTAGGCCTACCTCATTTCTTAAATAGGAAGAAATCGGCTGCAACACAAAGCCCACTTGTTGTTAGTAAAGTCTAATTAAAATGAAGACGGTTTAAATGAATTATGCCTACTCGAATTAGCCTACTTTCAGTACCATGAGCTGTCCCATTTTCGATTGATTGTGCCACGGCTGCTGCTTCAAGTTTCAGCACCACAATGTAAGTTACACGAATCTGGCTTATTGTGAGGTCAATAACTCTGATAAATACATCATAGGCAAGAAACATATTGTTTTTAATAAAATCAATTATAGTTGTAGCAGGCTATCAAAGATGACCTCATCTTCGCGCTCTCCTTCTCAAACTGAACAGAACATAGGCTTTTCAGAAGAAACCTTTCACTCTCCTCCTGAACTGCCACCATAGGCCTACATACAGTATCTCACAAAAGTGAGTACACCCCTCACATTTTTGTAAATATTTGAGTATATCTTTTCATGTGACAACACTGAAATGACACTTTGCTACAATGTAAAGTAGTGAGTATACAGCTTGTATAACAGTGTAAATTTGCTGTCCCCTCAAAATAACTCAACACACAGCCATTAATGTCTAAACCGCTGGCAACAAAAGTGAGTACACCCCTAAGTGAAAATGTCCAAATTGGGCCCAAAGTGTCAATATTTTGTGTGGCCACCATCATTTTCCAGCACTGCCTTAACCCTCTTGGTCATGGAGTTCACAAGAGCTTCACAGGTTGCCACTGGAGTCCTCTTCCACTCCTCCATGACGACATCACGGAGCTGGTGGATGTTAGAGACCTTGCACTCCTCCACCTTCCGTTTGAGGATGCTCAATAGGATTTAGGTCTGGAGACATGCTTGGCCAGTCCATCACCTTTACCCTCAGCTTCTTTAGCAAGGCAGTGGTCGTCTTGGAGGTGTGTTTGGGGTCGTTATCATGTTGGAATACTGCCCTGCGGCCCAGTCTCCGAAGGGAGGGGATCATGCTCTGCTTCAGTATGTCACAGTAAATGTTGGCATTCATGGTTCCCTCAATTAACTGTAGCTCCCCAGTGCCGGCAGCACTCATGCAGCCCCAGACCATGACACTCCCACCACCATGCTTGACTGTAGGCAAGACACACTTGTCTTTGTACTCCTCACCTGGTTGCCGCCACACACGCTTGACACCATCTGAACCAAATACGTTTATCTTGGTCTCATCAGACCACAGGACATGGTTCCAGTAATCCATGTCCTTAGTCTGCTTGTCTTCAGCAAACTGTTTGCAGGCTTTCTTGTGCATCATCTTTAGAAGAGGCTTCTAAAGAGAAGAGACCAATTTGATGCAGTGTGCGGCGTATGGTCTGAGCACTGACAGGCTGACCCCCCACCCCTTCAACCTCTGCAGCAATGCTGGCAGCACTCATACGTCTATTTCCCAAAGACAACCTCTGGATATGATGCTGAGCATGTGCACTCAACTTCTTTGGTTGACCATGGCGAGGCCTGTTCTGAGTGGAACCTGTCCTGTTAAACCGCTGCAGCTCAGTTTCAGGGTCTTGGCAATCTTCTTATAGCCCAGGCCATCTTTATGTAGAGCAACAAAAAATCAATTCTGATCCTCTGAGAGTTCTTTGCCATGAGGTGCCATGTTGAACTTCCAGTGACCAGTATGAGGGAGTGTGAGAGTGATGACACCAAATGTAACACACCTGCTCCCCATTCACACCTGAGACCTTGTAACACTAACGAGTCACATGACACCGGGGAGGGAAAATGGCTAATTGGGCCCAATTTGGCATTTTCACTTAGGGGTGTACTCACTTTTGTTGCCAGCGGTTTAGACATTAATGGCTGTGTGTTGAGTTATTTTGAGGGGACAGCAAATTTACACTGTTATACATTGTAGCAAAGTGTAATTTCTTCAGTGTTGTCACATGAAAAGATATACTCAAATATTTACAAAAATGTGAGGGGTGTACTCACTTTTGTGAGATACTGTAGCACAGCCATTGGTTAGGCAGCACACAAACAAGTTTTTGATCAACAAGAGCAGAACAAGCCAGGGCTCAGAGTTGGAATATCCATTGCAGTGTGTAATACAGCCTAGTTTTATTTACATCATCCCAGCAGCTATCTTAGAAATATAACTTTGATCTATCCTTCTCCGAGCATGCACTTCGTAGGCTATAGCCTATAGGCTATGAATCATTTGATTGAGACCACACTAAATAGCTTATAGGCGCACTTGATATTGCGCGCCCAGTGGAGAATCAGAGATGAGTGGCGACATCGGGCACACATCCATATATAGCCTAATAAGCAACTCATTCTAAAACACTGAGAAATATTTACATTTCATCAATTACATGACCCTCCCCTGGACTAGATAAAAAAAATACTAAACCCATTTTCCTTCAGGTAACCATTCTGTAAATTTCAATCCATCCCTAACCCTTTTTTTATTGTATGGTATGGCAGATACATTGATAACATCCTTTAAGTGCTCTCTGGATCAGAAAATGAATTGTTAGAATTCACAACTATGTAAATTCCCTCAATGAGAAGTGAGCTGGCAGGCGGAAGGGTTGCTGATTTCAAATCCTGTATACCACTGCCTGCTGTTATGCCCTTGAGCAAGGCAATTAACCCCCCACAACAACAGCTCCCTTGGCACTCAGTGTGGCAGCCCCCTGCACCACTACAAAAACCTGTATATGTATCTGTGTCTTTCTGAGGGGTTAAAAGCTTTAGTCAAATTTCGGTTTGACTAATGAAGTGATCTTGAATCAACTTATTTTTGTTCCATGGTATTTTATCCAATGATCAAAGAGCACTCCTCTCCTGTGTCTCTACAGTAGGCTGTTTAAAGTAACGTTGGGTAAATCAATTTGATGATTAAAGTTCTTTTTTTTTAAGGGTTAAAAAATGAATAAATCAGTGTATTAGAGTAATCATAATAACTGTATACAATAGAGCAAGGCAAAATCAAGAGAGTATAAAATCAGTTTGTCAACATTTCAGCTACAGCTTTTCAAGACAAGTCAACTGAAATAAGCCAAGTGAGAAGTCTTGATGATGAATCTCTCCATTGCTTGAGCATGACCACCCAAATCTAATCTGATTAATCTCATCTCTTGAATATTTATGATTAATCAACTCAAAGGCACCATATTCCGTCAACTCAAAATGAAACATATCTCCATGGTGTTTTACCAGTATTAGAGCATGGCAGTAGTCTGTTACCTGCAGAGGTCTCAGTGAACACAGCCAGGGTCTGCCCCCCCACACTATGCATGGTGAATGGGTGGTCCCTGGGGGCTCGTACCGACGCTGCCTTCTCCCCCATGGCAGACAGGCTGGTCAGGTCCTCATTCAGTGTGAACAACACCTAAGGCAAACACCACAGACCTATGGATCAGCTAACATCTCAGCATGGATGCAGGCTTTTGTTCCAACCAAGCAGTAAAACATCTGATTCAACTAATCATAGTCTATGAATCTATAAACATGACTTCCAATAATGAAAATTATGTTCTAATAATACAGCTACTATTTTGTAGAATTCTTCCAAAGGTTTGAGGTATTATTGAGGACGAGGTACAGTGTATGGGTTTACAGTGACACCATGTGGCAACAAGTAACATACTTACATCTGCTTTTCCTTGTATCCTATGGGGGGAAATTAATTTACTTTCAGGAAACTACAACATAGGCTACACTAATTGTCTCATTAGACAGCTAATTCCTGAATTTAGGACCATTTATAACTAGCATCACCAACTACAAAATTGAGTATGATGTCCACTGCAAAAGTCAAAATGTCTATGTTTGGTAATGTTGAACCCCTCTGAAAAGAAGTCATATGTTTCAGTAATGAACAGATGTGGAGTTATAACTTAAGGTCAGTGCTTACTTTACAATCTTGAGCTTTCCAATTTCTCCTTTTCCTGGTGCTTTGGCCCACTGCTGGGCCAGGTACTTGGGAACCTGATCAAGTCAAACAAAAGTTAAAAAGAGACAGGAGGTGGTAGTTTAGCTAGCTAAATGCTAGGCTATTCTATTCCGACAGGTGTGCCCAATATGTGTATTGATATGACTTACCGTTCAAATAGATTTTAGGCAACATACCTTTACTAGCCATACACCGGTGTTTTGCTTAGCTCCGGTTAAATCAACCTCCGTTTTTTCAGACATAGCGGCAGATCCTTTGATTATGTTCTTCACGACACGTGCAGTTGCTAACAGTGGGGTCGCAGACAGGTTACAGGAAATAAAACGCATGATGAGAAATCTCACTTCTATCAATGTTGCTACGGCAGAGCACACTACACAGCGGTGATGGATAATACAATTTTAATAACATTATGCAAGTGTGAAATGATTTTATGGTCAATTTGGTCAATGTAATTTATTAGCCTATTGATAAGGTTGTAACTATATGTGGACCAGAATATTTGATCCCACTGGAATTCACAAATGTTTTATAAAAATATAGTATAAATCTGAGGTGGGACCATGTCACTATTACTTGAGTCACAAGCAAGTCTCAAGTGACAAGGTCCGAGTCTCAAGTCCAGTCCCAAGTAGAACTGGTCAAGACTCAAGTCAAGTCCAAGTCGTGCATTCTAAGGGCAAGTAGTGTCCAGTCACAAGTTTTCAAGTCGTCTCAAGTCAAGTAAAATAAAAAATATATACATGCAATGACTTGTTCAACAACAAATCTTTGTCTATTTATTGAGGCTACCAGACAGCCCTTTTAATTATTTTGTATACAACACATTTTGATTTGCCTATGTAATTGTAAAATAGGGACCTTGTGGCAGTTGTAAGGGCATGAAATCAGCAGAAGGCAAGGCAGGTTGAAGTGCTCAGAGTGTAGATTTATTTACAGGTCTTGGTGATGCAATGGTGAAAGCGCGATATATTTCAGTAATAAGGCCCGAGTCGGTGTGATATATGGCAAACTCCTATTATGCACAACCAGAATGACAGAAACATAGGACAAATGCCGGGTTCAAAACAACTCGGAACTGGGAATTCGGAAATTTCCGACTTCAGTGCCCTCAAAACAACTGGGAACTCTGAAAAAACGAGCTCCGACTGGGAAAAATCGTTTGGAACGGTCATCCCACTCGGAATTCCAAATCGGGAACTCAGGCCTCTTTCTAAAGATCCGACTTTCTGACCTGAAGATCACTGACATCATGATTTGATTTCGTATTTTTTAGAGTTCCCAGTTGTTTTGAAAGTGGCAACAAACACACGGAACTCCGACGTAACTTGTGAAGTCGGTGCCTTTTAAGATGAGGGAGCATGGCCGTATTTCAATTACAGCATATTGGATGACTGACATTAATATTCCATTCACCCAGCTCAATTTAACATCTATAGGTTTAAGCTACTACATGATACTCAAATGTTCCATATGCCCATCATGAGGTTGCTTGCTACAATTTAGCCTATGAATGAAAGTTTACAACGTAAGTTGAGAGAAATTTGAGTAATTAAGGTGACAGACATTGACACATTCAATACCGCCTTGCACACGCTTGCCTGCATCTAGCTGATCTAGGGTGTAATCATTAGTCCAAAAGTTGCAAACAAGAGTTTCTATTGGACAAATTCAGGTAAGTTTATCTCTGTTTCGTTCCGTTTGCTTCTGTTTAACAGAATCGGCGGAATGAATACACCCCTGATCACACGCAAACACAGTTCACTTTCATAGCAGCACATACAAACAGTATGAATGATCGTTGTATTCCTTCTCGCATCTATGCGCTCTCCTCCTCTCACCTTTTCCCGTCGCTTGTGGACTTCAGTGCACAACATATCAGCTTTCTGTGACCAGGCGAAAAAACCTTTCCGAGCCAAACCTTCATATCATAACCACTAACCGCTACACACAGCTTACATCATCCTACATCGTTGTCAACATAGCTACTAGAACTAACGCATTTGAACCCGCTACAATCAGTACAGTGTACAGTCAGCAGCAAGCCGTTTAGCAGTTACACCGGCTGGCCCCAGTGGCAATAAATTATTCACTGAGGAGGATGGTCCTCCCCTTCCTCCTCTGAGGAGCCTCCACTGGAACAACGGAAAGCATACATTGAATTAAATAAACATAACTTTTACCTCATGAGTCTTGTGAATGTTCATGTGCACAATAAAAAAAAGCTTTGTAGAGCGCAGGTGCATCTTTGCCACGGTAATAATTCATTTTAAACAAATTCCAAATGCATAAGTAAATTATCAATTTCAAGCAGTTGTTACATACCAAAATACCAGTAGACCTATGCTAATAATTGTTGCCCCATTGCCGATGAGCTTGCAAAGTATTATTGGCGCTGCATATTTATTTATTATGGCAATCCTCTCTTCCTATAATTTGACGTTTGCACTGCACCCGATCCTATATCGGTACAGCAAATCGGCAATCTGTTCACTAGTTTACCACCTGACCTGTGTTGATTGACAGTTTATTGGTCCAATCAGAGTTCAGAGTGTGCATTTCACTAGCCAATCTGTTTCAGATTTCTTTGCAAGGGCGATGCTGTGGCTACTGTCTCTGGCTGCCTGTAGAGTAATCCACGTAGACTCTGTGCAACAAAATGAGAGATAAAACATTACAGAACCTGGCAAATAAATTCAAAGTCCCGAGTCTTGAGGCTCCAAGTCCAAATCAAGTATCAAGTTATTTTAGTTTCTATCAAGTCCAGTCTTAAGTCATCAAATTTGTGACTGGAGTCAGACTCCAGTCCAAGTCGTGTGACTCAAGTCCACAACTCTGGTATAAATACAGAGTTCAACTCTAGATGTTCACTCTATGATTTAATGACATTAGCTAATTTACCACTAGATAGAGCTGTTCCACATGACTAGATCAAGGGAAGGGAGCAACTTCAATCACAATTGGGGTGCTGAGGCAGATATGTAGGCCTACATGTAGGGTATTTATGCGGATAACCTGAACATTTGAGCTCTCAACTATAACTTTTGTTGAGGTCAGACCACCAGGTCAACACTGTCCCCTGTTGCTCCTCATGTTGTTGACTAGGCACATTTCCTGTGTTCCTCAGAGATCTCTCACCACATTGTGACCCAGTAGCACAATGTCCTGGTCCACACAAACCTCTGACTCCTAAAGGACTGATCTCAGAGCCTCTCGCCTGCCTACCTTTCACCACCTTAACATTTACCTCAGAAACCTTCCCACATCAGGCCACTTCACCACAGACTTCCCTCAGCCTGGCAGGGCTTATCTTCGTTATGGGGGTGTGTCGAAAGGCTATGAACAAGGACAGAATTAGAGGCCGACAGATGCAGTTAATGTACAGTAGCATCCACACAGGCACACACTCAAGCTCGAGCACATACACATGGATGTATGCACACACACGCATACATACAGTACAATCTCAAGATACACACTTTCAGGACCAGTCAGGCCAATACAACATAGTGTGATTGGCAGTACTATAGAGAATCCCTGGCGTATACTCAGAGTTCCTACTCAGTAAATTCTCCACAACTTTTTCTCAGGGCTCAGATTTCACTCTGACTGTCTCCGTGTTTTTTTCTCAGACCTGAGAAAAGTGTTGACAGGCCTCTTGTATAACATCAAAA